>NC_081538.1:14669419-14969419 GCF_030273125.1 Centropristis striata | reverse complement strand
GTCAGTGAGCGACCGTGGGTCCTTTGAAAGGCGCTATATAAATTAAAGTTGTTCAATCGCAATCGCACCGAGCACTGGTCCCTACAGGGACCTACTACTACTACAGGGGCCTACCTACTACAGGGACCACTACTGTTATACTGAGGATTTCTTCTTCTTCCTCTTCCGGACGCAATTTCGTCCTGCTACTAGTCCTACAACTTGAAGAGTTGCAGGACAAATTATATATCAAAACGTGCGGTTTGATCGGGATCGGTGTACTATTACTTTTCTCTACAGAATACGAATTTTTCGCGACATAAGTCGCGGAAAATTGACCAAAATTTTGCATTGAAATGAATGGGACGGCCAAAATAAAATTAGCGAAAAAGAACAATAATTGGAGATATTTAAACGTCTACTTCTCCGGCATAATTTCACCTAGAGACTCCATTTAAACTTTAAACAGTAGACACAAGTGTTGTGTATCGGTGTAGTAATCCACGTTTCGATAGGTTATATAGTTTTTTATTAATCCCTGTTCAATGACCATGATCATTTTTGGGGAAATTCTGAGATTATAATGGGTGTGTATTGCACGGAATGTTCGTGTCACAGTGTGTGACATCATCGCCAGAGTGTAGAGGGAGAGAAAAAATTGTCAAAAAATAAATTTGAAAACTGCGCTCCAGGCCGCAAATTCCACTCTACAGAAATAATTTATACATAGAAACGTAGGAAAATTTGTCTTCTCCCTCACAATCCTCTGGTAAAGCTGTCAGAGTTATAGTTTTGGCGAAGGACGAACAGATGCGAGATGTAACAGGTTTTTTTAGATTGCGAGATGTAACAGATCGCTCTACCAAAGCTATTTTTTCATTTTTCTTAAAAAAACAAACATATGTAGACGTTCAGGAAGAACTCAGGACGCTCAAAGTGAAGTCGGATCAATGATAGGTTTTATGGTTTTGCCAAAAATGCTTTCTGTTCGAGGCCAGAAATTCCAGTCTGTCCACCTCTGCTGTCACTGTGCCGGAACAGGTGTCAGTTAATTCTGTTGATTGCTTTGATCTGATTGCCTTTTATCTTTGATGTGATTACAGTTACAGATACACACACACACACACACACATGCGCATAAGCGCGCACACTCCTCACACATGCATACACATGCTTCAAACACACAGGCGCGCACACACACACACAGGTAACTTTTTGCGATTTTCGCTACACACACACACACTCAAATGCACGCATAAGCGCGCAGACTCCTCCAGATACACGTTTCACACACACACACACACACACACACACACACACACACACACACACACACATTTTGAGGTTAAAGGGCATAGTTTGAAATCTCTGAAGAATCTCATCATAGTGTACACACACCGGCAGTAGCCCCCGTGGCCCTTTCAAAATTTCCCCAGAGGAAATTTTCTAGTTATATACTGTATTGCTCAAACAGGACTTCACAGTGCGTTGTGATGGTACTGACCACGTTTGAAGTCAATTGGGTTAAATCTGCAGGAGGAGTTTGTTAGAGTATGCGGGGTGGAAATGGGCAAAAACAGCAGGAAATGGCATGTTTGATGGCAAATGGCGGGCTTCGTGTATGTTTTAGGGTATGGGTTCTTTTTACATTTCGGAGCGGCTTCCCATGATAGACGTGCGTAGAAAATTTCTTGTCTGTACAACATTCCTGTGCTGGGGGCTTAATTTTCTTGATTTTCGAGGGGGCGCTGTTGAGTCATTTTGCCACGCCCATTCCTGGGACCACTAGAATACGTAAATATCCATTTGTATGGATATTCCAAAAATGGGGAGTTTTTGAATATGATAAAGGCCCCAAAAAGGAAGACAAAGAATAATTGAAAATTTCAAGGGGGCGCTAGTGAGTCATTTTGCAAGGTCCATTTCCGCGAATACCAGAATACGTACATTTCACAGGAGATTGACGTATATTCCAAAAATGGTGAGTTTTTGAATATGAGAAAGGCCCCAAAAAGGTGATTGATTACCCGGAAAAATAATAACTAGGCCTGCAAGCAGGACTGAACGGGACCGAGCAGAGTGGAGCCGTCGGGGGAGGCCACGTCGGGGGAGGCCACGTGGCCTGTGGGCTCAGTCCCTATGTGTACCAAATGGTGTGTCTCCTATCACTGTGCTGGGGGTAGGTGTAAAACATGTTACTTGCTGTTGCCAGCAGGGGGCGCTATGACTGTGTATCAATATAGACACGTGGGTGTGTTCCAGGCTGGACCCTAATCACCTGTGTGAAATTTGGGACAGATTGGACAATGTATGTTCAAGTTATCCAGTCTGGTGGTAGATGGCGAGATGCCATATTTTGCCGCCATGCCACGCCCACATAGTGTGACATGCGGTAAAGCTTTCAATAACTTTTGATCCCAAAGCCCTTGTGATGGTACTGACCAAGTTTGAAGTCCATGGGGTGAAATCTGTTGGAGGAGTTCGTTAAATTATGCGAGGTGGAAATGGGAAAAAACAATGAATTGTGCGATATTCAAACCAAGATGGTGGACTTCCTGTTGGGTTTGAGGTATGGGTCCAAGAGGCTTTTTGGTGCGTCTCCACATGATTCATGCGTGTACCAAATTTCGTGTCTCTACGTGGAGCCCACTGCTAGGGCTAAGTATAAAACATGTGACTTCCTGTAGCCAGCGGGGGGCGCTATGACTGTGTGTCAATATTGACATGTGGGTGTGTTCAGAGGTGGACCCTCATCACGTGTAAGAATTTTGGCTATACAGTGTGACCGTCGGTAAAGCTTTCAATAACTTTTGATCCCAAAGGCCTTGTGATGCTACTGACCTACTTTGAAGGCAATAAGGTGAAATTTGTAGGAGGAGTTTGTTAAAGGATGCAACGTGGTCCTGTGATGAAAGGGGGCGTGGATAAAGCATAAGGGCCGGGGCTTTGTGAAATATTGTTATGTAGAAGTGTTAAGGGCTGGACTCTGATGAAACATGAGAAAATTGGAGCAGATAGGACAAAGAATGGGAAAGTTATAATGATCACGTGTTTTATGGCGAGACGCCATATTTTGTTAAAGTATGCGATGTGGAAATGGCAAAAAACAGCAAGAAATGCCAATTTCGATCCAAGATGGCCGACTTCCTGTACGTTTTAGGGTATGGGTTCTTGAGACTTTTTGGTGCGTCTTGTCATGATACATGTATGTACCAAATTTCGTGTCTCTACGAAATTCCTGTGCGAGGGGCTGAATTTTCTTGACTTTCAAGGGGGCGCTGTTGAGTCATTTTACCACGCCCATTCCCAGGACCACTAGAATATGTAAATTTCAGCGGAGATTTATGTATATTCCAAAAATTGTGAGTTTTTGAATATGATAAAGGCCCCAAAAAGGCGATTTTAGTTCCGGAATAATAATAAACGGACCAATTACAATAGGGTCCTTGCACCGTTAGTGCTCGGTCCCTAATAATAGACGGACCAATTACAATAGGATCCTCGCACTTTCAGTGCTCGGTCCCTAATAACTAGGCTTGTAAACAGGACTGAACGGGACCCAGCAGAGTGGAGCCGTCGGGGGAGGCCACGTCAGGCGCGACGATGTGGGCTCAGTTCCTATGCGTACCAAATGGCGTGTCTCATACCACTGTGCTTGAGCTAGGTGTAAAACATGTTACTTGCTGTTACCAGCAGGGGGCGCTATGGCTGTGTGTCAATATTGGCATGTGAGTGTGTTCCGGGCTGGACCCTAATCACGTGTGTCAAATTTGGGACAGATTGAACAATGTATGGTCAAGTTAGCCAGTCTGGTGTTAGATGGTGAGATGCCATATCTTGCCGCCATGCCACGCCCACATAGTGTGACCGTCAGTAAAGATTTAGGATTTGTGACTGATTGGACAATGTATGGTCAAGTTATACAGTCTTGTCCCATCTGGTCCAAACTTCTCATGCTTCATCAGAGTCCAGCCCTTAACACTTCTAAATAACAATATTTCATAAAGCCCCGCCCCTTATGCTTAATCCACACCCCCTTTCATAAAATGACCATGTTGCATACTTTACCAAACTCCGCCTACAAATTTAATCCCATTGACTTCTAAGTTGGTCAATACCATTACAAGCCCTTTGGGAACATAACATATCAACACCTTTACTGACCTTCGAATATGTGGGCGTGGCATGCCGGCAAAATATGGCATCTCGCCATAATACACCAGACTCTATAACTTGACCATACATTGTCCAATCTGTCCCAAATTTCCCACACCTGATGAGGGTCCAGCCTTGACCACACCCACATGTCATTATTGACACACAGTCATAGCGCCCCCCGCTGGCTACAGGAAGTAACATGTTTTACACAGACACGCCATTTGGGACGCATAGGGACTGAGCCCACAGTGCCGCGCCCGACGTGGCCTCCTCCGACGGCTCCACTCTGCTCCGTCCCGTTCAGTCCTGCTTGCAGGCCTAGTTTTTTATTGCTTTTCCTTATTTTGAACATAAAACATATCAGACACTACAGACACCATACACTATGGGTCTCAATCTCGCGGCCCGCGGGGCAATTGCTGCCCTCGTGACGATATTTTGTGGCCCCCACCTTGACATGAAAGTTTAATGTGAGTTTTATATGAATGGTAGATAGATGATAGATTATAATGGGTGTGTATTGCACGGAATGTTCGTGTCACAGTGTGTGACATCATCGCCAGAGTGTAGAGGGAGAGAAAAACAACAACAGCTCGCTATCCCGGTACTTTCTATCATCTACAAATGTTATGATGTTCACATCATCATGAAAGACATGAATATCGAGCGCAAAAAGAAAGGCAGAAGTGGAAATGTTATGTGATGTAATTTTGTGTCCTTTTATTGTAATTTTGTGTCTTTTTAAAATAATTTTGTGGTTTTTTTTGGCAATTTTGTGTCTTTTTTCATAATTTTGTGTCTTTTTTGGTAATTCTGTGTCTTTTTGGGGTTATTTTGTCTTTTTTAGTAATTTTGTGTCTTTTTTTGGTCATTTCGTGTCTTTTAAATAATTTTGTGTCTTTTTTAAGTAATTTTGTGTTTTTCAGTCATTTTGTGTCTTTCTTTGGTCATTTTGTGTCTTTTTAAGTAATTTTGCGTCCTTTTTTTGGTAATTTTTGTGTCTTTTTTAAGTAATTTTGTTTTTTTCTGTCATTTTGTGTCTTTTTTTTTAGTAATTTTGTGTCTTTTTTAAAATAATTTTGCATCTTTTAAGTGATTTAGTGTTTTTTTTGTCGTTTTGTCTTTTTTTAGTCATTTTGTGTCTTTTTTGGTCACTTTGTGTCTTTTTACAATAATTTTGTGTCTTTTTTTTGTATTTTGTGTCTTTTTTTGGTTATTTTGTGTCTTTTTTTTTAGTAATTTTGTGTCTTTTTTGCTCATTTTGTGTCTTTTTTTAAGTAATTTCGTTTTTTTTCTGTCATTTTGTGCCTTTTATTTTGTAATTTTGTGTCTTTTTTTGGTCATTTTGATACTGCCTCCAGCGGCCCCCAGGTAATTTGAGTTTGAGACCCCTGCCGTACACATTTACAAGTACACGTTTACATAAAAAGGTCATTTAAGTTGTATAAACTTATGAACCACCACCAATGGATCTACGTTAATAGGTCTATGTGAGATTTTTGATAGAGTCTGAAAGATATTGTCCCAGTAATTTGATATCTTCTAACAGCTCCAGAACATATGAGCCAGTGTTGCTGGTCTGAGTCCACATCTGCCACATGAAGGATCTACTGAGGGAAATATTTTATCAAGCTTTTGTTTTGACCAATGTAAACGATGTATTATTTTAAATTGCAGGAGGCAATGTCTTGCACATATTGAAGAGCTATGAGTTTGTGTTAGTTATAAGTAACACTATATAATTATAGTATATAGTAGTATAATTCCATTGAAGATCGGTTGGGAGAATTTGGATATGATGGATTATTCTGAATAACAAAACTCCTTATCTGCAAATATTTATAAAACTGTGACCTTGGAATATGATATTTTTTACCTGTACCTGTTCAAAATTTGGAAAAACTTGATCCATATTGCTACTCATTGTTGTTTCTAGTATTGATACTAGCATTATTATTATTATTATTATAATTATTATTGTAATTATTGTTGTTGTCTTTGCTGCTATCATTCTTCCCATTATCCTCGCAAAGAAAGCACATCACCATGTTGTTGTTTTTCTGCCTTATTTTTCTCCTCTTTCCTGTAATTATCATTATTTTGTGTGCTTGCTTGCAAAAGCACACTAATTGTTATTCCTCGGGCTTATTATTCTTCCGTTTCTTCCGTGTCATTTTTCGGTCGACTACTCCTCCCAGAGTTTTGGCCGCACATACACGAAAAAGGTATCAAATCGACCGGCTCGCCCATGACAAGTGTGCTATGACTTTTATAAGGGTTTCGACAAACGGTTTTCAAATTATTGGGCAAAAACACGTCAAAAAATCCCCCCAATGTAACCCTATGGAGAGTCTAGAGCGGTGATGTCATCAAACAGAGTGTAGAGGGAGAGAACGAATTGTCAAAAAATAAATTTGAAAACTGCGCTCCAGGCCGCAAATTTCACTCTACAGAAATAATTTATACATAGAAACGTAGGAAAATTTGTCCTCTCACTCACAATCCTCTGGTAAAGCTGTCAGAGTTATAGTTTGGGCGCAGGACGCAGAGATGCTCAAAGAAAATGCACCAACTGCCGCATCGGCTCCCATATTAAAAATGCAGGAAGATTTCTCAAAAAAAAAAAATTTAACAGTTTTTTAAAATCTCTCTAACAAAGCTATTTTTTCATTTTTCTTAAAAAAAAACATATGTAGATGTTCAGGAAGAACTCAGGACGCTCAAAGTGAAGTCGGATCAATGATAGCTATTATGGTTTTGCCGAAAATGCTTTCTGTTCGAGGCCAGAATTTTCAGTTTGTCCACCTCTGTCTGCGGAACTGTCTCCATCGTCAGTCAATTTCAGTTGATTGCTCTGCTCTGATTGGTCGACTCCACCTGGCCACGTGGTTGCTTAGCTACCAAAGCCCCCCCCCCTCCTCCAACACAGACATTCTAACTGATAACTGTCAGTTTACTCTAAGTGAACGGACATAGCTTTCTTCATAAAACACGAGACCTTATAACTTGACCATACATTGTCCAATCTGCCTCAAACTTGTCATGCATGATGATGGTTCATCACTTTTCAGTTCTACATAACAATAATTCATAAATTCCCGCCCTTTTTATTAGCCACGCCCCCTTTTACTAACTAATGAACTGTTTGTCCTAGAAACTTGTATAAGATGTCCGATTACTCAGCATAGAGTCCCTGTTTAACTGGTAATTGATAACCCCGCCCCTTTTGATAAGACACGCCCATTTTACTAACTAGTGAACCGTTTGTCCTAGAGACTTGTATGAGGTGTGAGTGTACTCAGCAGAAAGTCCCTGTTTAATCCCTGCCCCTTTTGATAAGCCACGAGAGTCACGGTCCAGAGGCAAGCACACAATCAAAATTTCTTTAGGAATTTTCTAGTTAGTATTATTGTTACTCATGCGTTAATATATATTGCATTAATATATATAAAATTCAATTTAAATTTTAGTAGTACCGCATTCTCTGCCTAATAATGATACATAATATTTATTATCATATATTAATACTTAACTGCTAGATCTATAACTGAAACACGCACACGCACACGCACACACACACACACACACACACAAACACACACACTCAGGGGGTCCCATTATTGTTGTTGTTTAATATTCACTCCCTGTCTGTCTATGTCACTGTATTGTATTATTGCACTATTTGTCTGTCTGTCCATATCACTGTATCGTATTATTGCAAACCTTATTTTTTCCAGACATTTTCCTGACTGGTTTCTGCAGGATCCAGAGCACAGATGGGCAACTGGAGGCCCGGGTTCCGCATACGGCCCACACCCTTTGAAGTGGCTCTCAGTACAACTACATGCATTTGAGCATGAAATCTTAAAAGTGCAGTGTAAAAATGCACAAAATTACTTCTTGCAATTAATGTTGGTCTGCAGTTTTTGCACTGAAAAAAAGAAATCACAGTAAGTGGTTATTTTTGATTTGCTTCAAACCTTTTGTATTCCTATTTATACTGTTAAACATGCATTTGAGCATGAAATATGTTAAGTTACTGCACTGTAAACATATTTAAAATTGCAGTTTCATCATATCTGGTTAATTGCACAGTAGGGCCTATATGTGGCCCTGTGGTAGTGTCCATGAATGTTATGTGAGATGTTTGCTCTCATTTAGCTCTCAAAGTGCACAAAATAGATGCATTTTACTTAAAAATGCACAAATTTTCTCCTGGAGGGGGCATGCCCCTGGACCCCCCTAGATTGTTTGGTTCGATACTTTTAATTGTTAGTACCATATAATTAATTACTTTGATCTGGATCTCCTTTAACTTAATGCTAATATTTCATCATACATGATGCATCATAGCTTTTTGCGCGCTGGTGGGGCTCCATGTTGTGCAGAATGTGCCCTTTTTATTTTTTCGCCCCTGCCCTTCTAAAAGTCTGACTCCACCACTGCCCTCCAGCATTTAAGTTGCTCATCCCTGATCCAGAGGCAGCAGCATGGACTACATATCCCATGCACCCCTGTGGTCCCTCCCCCCGCATACCTCTGCTGTGTGCTCACGCTGCGCTGTGGGGATCCTGCACAGCACAAGTTGCCCCAACAGCAGCAGCGAGGCGCACGGCACAAAAGTTTCTCCACAGGAATGGGCAAGTTTCAGAACCCCGCTTTTCTTTTAAATCTCACCTCCACGATCCTCACAACAACTCGGGATTGGATATAAGGACCAACTGTGTTGATAAACCGCTCCAGATTTGGGATTTGTTTGGTGATTTCTCACACTTTGGATCTGTTGCGCTTCATCCGAAGATAAAACTAAAGAGGGGTGTTCTCTTGTGTGGCCAGGGAAATATGTGTTCCTCTACGCAGGCTCGCAGTTTTGCGAGGTTTGCCGTGGTTCTTCTACTGTTTTTGAGGCTCCAGCGTGGATCTGGATCTGGTGCTAACACAAGGACGTGTCCCCCTCCCTGCGTGTGTGTTGGGGAGCTTTTGGACTGCAGTCGGCTGAAAAGGGGCCAAATTCCAGACACGATCCCGGAATGGACAGTTCAACTGTGAGTCCACTTAAAAACCCCTTTGTGTACCCTATTACTGTCATGTTTTTTAAATTTTATTTAATCTTTTAACATATTTTCTGCACTTTGTAGAACTGTTGTGTTTTCCTTCAGCACCGTTGGGATGATCCACATTCCTGTAGTAGTGAAAAAAGAACGGGTTGTAAACCACTTAAAGAATCTGCTGCTGAAGAAGAAAACCACTTGATTGCCTTTGCTTTCCTTTGATTTAAATTTGACAAATTTTACTATATATATCTAATTCAGACTATAAATGTCTGCAAAGCTCACATCAGGACTGGAAACCCTGTTATCCAACTTAACACCTAGTCCTGAATCTATTTATGTGTCTTAATAGGTTTTATTTATTGTATTGTTCCTTGCAGTACGGCTGGGCAATATATCGATATAAAAGATATATCGATATAAAAGATACATCGATATATTTTTAAATGTGATATGGAATTAGACCATATCGCCTATATCGATGTAGTTATATATAGTATATATTTCTTTCTTTATATAGGCCTATAAATGCTGCCCTTACTAGGGTTTGTCATATTTAGTTCTTTTGTAATGTTCGTTATTCTTTTCTCATATAAATATATTTTTTCAGATAAAGATTGGCCTATTTTATTTCAGAGGCTATTTTTATTTAAGATATTTTTATTTAAATGTGCACTTTACGGAGCTTTGATTTAAAAAAAAAAAGGTGCTGTTGTTATTTATATTTTACTTAAATAAATGGTTTCAGTAAAACTACTTGAACATTTGCTCTCACTTTGCGATAAAAATATCAGGATATATATCGATATTCAGCCTAAATATATCGGCATATGACTTTTGGTCCATATCGCCCAGCCCTACCTTGCAGCAGCATGACAGGCTTCCAGGCTGGAGGTCAGCAGGGAAGCACAGGCAGCCTTTCAGTGTGTTTTTACACATCAATGTGCTATTGTCAATCCCTCCAAACCTCCTCATTAAAGTGTAAATAATTATGAATAAGTCCTCCCAGGTAGTGCCTGCAGGTAGTGCTTTGAAATCAGGTTTTCTGGTTGATGGGAGTTAGATATAGCAGCAGCAGCAGCAGCAATGATGTAGGTATTAGCAGTAATAACAGACAGACTCCAATAAGGTCTCCCAGAGTGCATACAATTGCAACTAAAAGATAATAAACCTAATGTTTGTAATGGTTTCGTTGCGTTTGCAGTGATTGGTGTTGGTTCAGTCTTCAGGTTCCAGCTTCACAGACCTTGAGGCCTTCAAAGCCATAAAGACATAAATCAGATGCAGTGACTGTGTGCAGCTTTGGACTGCTTCCTGAAGTAATATCTCCATTACTCTCCTGTTTGCCTTCTGGCTCCATAAGATGAAACAAGGCTGCCTGTCGAAGCAGAAACACCAAACACAACTTTAATAGCATGTTCCTTAGTGTGTTCTCCTTTACAGATAATTATTCCTACTGGATTTTTATTGCCCTGCGTTTAAGCTGCAGTACTTGATTTTTATTGTACTGTGTGAGGCTGTGGCGCTTGCTTGATTCACTGCCTGGTTGAAGCCGTTGCCCTGCTGTTGGATTTAGTTTTTCTCTTTCTAAAATGTGCTGCTCTGGAAACTTGCCGTTGCCAGAGAAAACAGACCCAGCCTGAGCCTCATAACCAAGGCCGGCCTTCCAAAGAAAATGAAAAAAAAAAAGTTCCACATGGGGGGAAAAATTCTTTTCACTCTGGCATGCTAATTTACGAGTGGCTCTCCAGCACATCTTAAACCCCTTAAACCGCCCGACCCTTTGTTTTCCAGCACCCCATTATTTCTGCTGAATTAGCAACTCCAGAGCCAGCGATGGTACTGATTAAGGAGGAGTGTGTAGGATTAGTTCGAAACAAACTCGCAAAAAGAAAAGGGGGAAGGAGAAAGTAGGAGGGAGAAGAAGAGAAGAGCAAGAAGAAGTGGGATTAAGCCATGAGTATCTGGGAGGTTGTTGGAGGTGAATATGCTACAGATTTATGCCCAAATGTAAAGCCCCCTGACTTTTTAAGCTTTAAAAGTGACTCTTGGAATTTGAAAACAATATTTGGATTCATTTTAATACATGGAGAACTTTGAATCACATAATAACATGAAACACACTTGTCTCTTGAGGTGTATGAGACTTTTACAAACATTTATCAGAGGAATGTATTAGGGCTGGGCGATATGCACCAAAAGTCATATCCCGATATATTTAGGCTGAATGTCGATATACGATATATTTCCTGATATTTTTTATCACAAAGTGAGGGCAAATCTTCAGTCAAAGCCAAATATGACATGTCACAAGTAGTTTTATTGAAACAGTTCATTTAAGTGAACATAAATACTGTATAACAACAGGAGTACCCTTTTTATTTTAAATCAAAGCTCCACAAAGTGAAGATAAATAAAAATAAATATCTTAAATAAAAGCCGCAGCTTGCCTGGAGCAAGAACCACACGTCAAATTTGAAACAATATGTCGATATATGCGGTATGGTCTAATTCCATATCAGATTTAAAAATATGTCAATATATTTTTTATATCGATATATCGCCCAGCCCTAGAATGTATTAGTTTTTTTTAAATAGAATGACATTTATCTGTTGATTGGTCCAGGTGCCACTAACACAAACCGTACTTAGCCCTAATAGTGGAAAAGTTTTGAAGCAGGGCGTAGCTGATAATAGGAATCCTTGGGGTTTGTCTTATAGCTCATGCTAATTCACTGGAACGTTAGCTACTTGTTAACAGTCCTGGCTTGAAGCTACCGAGCAATTCTCATGTGTTGACATCAAATAATATCTGCATATCCTCCAGAATTTAAATATAACAAAGATTTATCCATTAATATAATAAAAAAAATGTAATGGTTTGGCCAGGTACCAGTAATACTCAGTAAAAGGTGGATGTTAAAAGGAAACCTTGCAGTTTAGCTAATGCTAATCTACAGTATGTTAGTTTCTTTACCACCAGACATTCCCAGGTTAAAGCTTTCTGGCAATCTTTGTGCTCTGTGTCATTAAAAGATATGTACCTTAAGGGCAAAATACTACTCTATTTAATTCTTTAATAAATTAAGTATTAAGCGAGACACAGAAAGCCATTAAGTCAAGTCAAGTCAAAGTTTATTTATAGAGCACATTTAAAAACAACCTCAGTTGACCAAAGTGCTGTACAGTTATTAAAATAGAATAAATCATACACAACTGGATATAAATAAAAACAATAAAAAAAAGAATAAAATACTAAAAACAGTAAAACAATAAAATAAAATAGAATAAAATAGTAATAAAAACTCAATCCAAAACAGAGTTAGAGATAAAAATGAAGGACAGACACTTTTTACTTGTGAATAAACACATCACACCTCTGAAGAATTTTACAAACTACCACAAGAATATAAGTAAACCAACATTTATTGATGTGTTTTGCACTTTTATTTGGCTTAGTAACACAAATGACCAGGAAAAAAGATAAGAAGTCCAAGAGATGGTAGATACCATTAGCAAACTCAGTGGTTTGCATCACAGCTATTGAGATAGATTTTGTTAGCTACTTTCTGGGGCTGGGTGATATGGACAAAAAGTCATATCCCGATATATTTAGGCTGAATATCGATATACGATATATATCCTGATGTTTTTATCGCAAAGTGAGAGCAAATGTTCAGTCAAACTCAAATATGACATGTCACAAGTAGTTTTATTGAAACCGTTTAAGTGAAGATAAATACTGTATAACAACAGGAGTACCTTTAAAAAATCAAATCAAAGCTCCATAAAGTGCACATTTAAATAAAAAAATATCTTAAATAAAAATGGTCTTTTTCGGAAATTAATATATTTATATGAGAAAAGAATAACAAACATTACAAAAGAACTAAATATGACAAACCCTAGTAAGGGCTGCATTTATATATAAAGATTTTTATTTTTTAAAACTATATCAATATATGCGATACGGTCTACTTCCATATCACATTTAAAAATATATCGATTTATTTTTTATATCGATATATCGCCCAGCCCTACTACTTTCCTGGCTGTTTTCTAGCTAACAGCTAATCTAACAAGCCACAGTTTATCACCCTGACCTTCCAAAGAGACAAATGTCATGGTCAGTAATGAAAAAATGAAAAACAACAAGCATAACTACAACTTTGTTTGCACTTTTTTTTGTTGCTAACTTCAGTGTTTAAAAGCACTTGTCTTTGGCGTCAGGCACAAAGATGAAAGAAACATTTCTGTAACTTAATTAAATCTGCTGCTATGTCACATTATTGTAATCTAAAAGGTTACTGACAGTCTAAAGAGCGGCTCAGTTATTCACTTCCCAGTCTTTGATAAGAGAGTGGTGCATTTTGAGCGGAGCAGCAGAAACAGGCTGGAGCCTGTACGCACCACTGTGTGTTATCTTGCTCCGCTCAGAGTCTGCTTTGTGAGGGAAGTGGAAGTGTCAGAGCTACTTAGGCTTTATCTAGGGAGTATGATAGGACACCTTTCCCATATGGCCCCCAGCGCTGGAACTACAACAACAAAAACAACACACAGCTCAGTGCTTGGGAAGAATAGGAGGAGGACTGGGGGGGGGGGGGGGTAAGAAGTAAAACTCTGCTTGAGTGGTTCATGAAACTTTCTACCAAAGAACAAAAACAGGCCCCAGAAAATTCAACCGGGGTGTTTTAGACGTATGAAAGGCGTCCCTCTCACTTTTCCCGGCATTGTGAATACATTACCAGTTGATAGGTTCTACCCCTCCTCCCAGAGCTCCTTGATGGATTCCAGATGAGGGAGGTAAGGAGGGGGAGGGAGGGTAGAGGGTGAGGGGGTGTAAAAAAGTGTCTGGCACCGCAGCGTTGATCGTGCGCAGCAGCGTCAATAACTCCACCACTTTATGGCGCACGAGGCTCCGCTTGCCAGACTCCTTGAGCTGGTTTTCAGGCTCCTTTTCCAAACAGGCAGCAAAAACAAGAGTCTCACCCCCAGTGAGCTGCAGCCAAGACTGCTTCAGTCCAAGACCAGGCTCAGTTGAGTTAGTCAGGCTCCAATCCAAAGGGGATTCAGACAACGCAAGACATAGACCAGAGCTACCACTCAAGACAACTGGCAAGAAGTTTCCAAAAAATATGCAAAATTCTGGAGGAGTTCACATATAGCTGGAGGTTCGAGGTCCTGTACCCTTCTTCAGGCGAAATACCCTAAAATGTGTGAAATGCTAGACAGATACTAAACCAGATGTCAATGGGAATACATGTTTTAAATCTGCTAGATTTAGTTTGAAGGTTTGTAAATATTAAAGGCAAAATGGGAATGTGGTTAATACAAGTCCAAAGACCAGAAAAGTGTCTGGTCCAAGCCCTGGCCAGGACTGAAACCATTTTTATCGACTTCCTTCGCCAGGTTTCGGCCTCGTTTCAGCACAAAGAGAATCCAGCCCTGCAATAACTCATCAGCTTGTCTCTTTTGGCTCTGCTTCTCAGCTGTGCCCGAGATATGAAGTGAGCTGTTTTGGCATGGATGTTCCCTTCTGTGTTATAAGGAATGGACCAAAAGCCATTTTTCAACTTTTTAAGCCTTTTTTGGGCTTCAGTGGGAAGCAGTTTGTTTTGGAACTTTTTTCAGTTGCTTTCAGATGTTACTCATGCAGAATTGGCTAAATATGAAAGACTTGAAAGAAAATAACTTTTCCCATTCTGGTTCTATTTCAGTAGTTTATCCCTAAAACATATCTTGTGTGAAAGACCAAACTTAAGACTAAAGATAGTCTTAAAACCTGACTAATCTGAATGTAGAACCACTTGAACTGCTTTGTCACATATTCTTTGAAAAAGTTTTTATCTTTTTTTTTTACATCACAAATTTGGGTTTTTATTGGGATCTGGGGTCCAAACCTGCTGGCGTGGTTCAGCGTCGGGCTTGGACAGAAACTATGCAGGTTCACATTAGGGCTGGGCGATATGGACCAAAAGTCATATCCCGATACATTTAGGCTGAATATCAATATACTATATATTTCCTGATATTTTTATTATAAAGTGAGAGCAAATGTTCAGTCAAAGTCAAATATGACATGTAGTTTTATTGAAACCGTTTATTTAGGTGAACATAAATACTGTATAACAACAGGAGTACTTTTTTTAAAAACCAAAGCTCCATAAAGTGCACATTTAAATTTAAAAAAATCTTAAATAGAAGCCGCAGCTTGCCCGGAGCAAGGATCACAGTGCACAATTTGAACTAAATTGATATATGCGATATGGTCTAATTCCATATCACATTTAAAAGTATATCGATATATCTTTTATAGAAGATATATCGCCCAGCCCTAGTTCACATAGGGTCTGACCTGATTTAATGGGCCTGATCATAGCTCTACTTCATAATCACTTAAGATGATATCAAACTGTTTTCAGTTTTTTCTCCATATCTTCTTTTTCAGTACGTCAGCAATAAATCTTACTTTAAATCTTACTCTTGCTTATTTTTCCGCCCATTCTGTTTCTATTTCATCACCAACAGTTTTACACCATCTCACACTTTAATTACAGTGACTTTTCTTTGATGCATTTCCTCTGTTCGCTGTGTCAAGGCACAATAACAATGAAAATTTGTATGTAATTATGTTTGCTGTGTAGACCCAAATGTAAGACTGCAGCAGCTGAGAAACACAGTGGATGGTGTATACTTTTCGTTTAATTTTTGCCTTTTTTTTTTCTTCACAGGGACCTGAGCCATAACAAATTGCAGGTGCTCGATGGCACTTTGTTTTCCAAACTACAACATTTAAGTGAAATGTAAGTATGCCTTGTGTTCTCGGCACTTTCTAGAGTAAACACAGGATTTTCCAAATAGCTCCTATCATATGTGACAAACTATATCTTTTTCTCAATGTGTACAGAAAGCTGAACCACAACGAACTGGAGGCGATCCCTGATTTGGGCCCTTACGCTTCAAACATCACAACACTCATTCTGTAAGTATAACTTTTCTTAAGTTCTTTGAAGATTTCTCACTTCAGCCTGTTCTGGAGGGTAATCCTCTGCCCGGAGTTTTCATTGCTGGTTAAAGTAGCGAGCTGGGAAGTGGTTCCTCCCCCCTGCTTTCCCTCTCGAGAGCAAACCCTTTTGGCTGAGCCCGTTCCTAGACGGGGCAGTCGGAGACATGGCAGCCAGCCCCAGACGGGTCACGTGGTCAAAGACAAATGCCATCAACAGAAATGGAAATGTTTTGTTTGGTGGCGGTTGCTGCTGTTGGTGTATTTTTAACCTGGCGGCAGTGACGTGACGCTGGAAAGAAAGAAAATCTGTCATGTGAAAATCCAAATTTGGTGATTTTTATGTGGATGCATTGCCTGTTTCTGTGTGGCCCTTAATGGGGCTCCAAAATGAATGGTAGTTTATCAGGAAACAAAGCAGTGTAACAATATCTTGGTACATTACTTTAATCATTTGATGCACAACATATTGACACCCCTTCTGATGCACAACATGGGGCAAAAATGACTTTCACATTCATTTCCCATGTTATTTAATGCTTGCTGTGTGTGTCTGTACTCTATCTTTTGATATCAACTTATTTTATGATTGAATATTCCAAGTATTCTTTAAATATCTTGTTTTTGATAACAACAGATCATTATTTCCATTTTGCCTCTCATACTTTATGAAGAAAAAAGTTTTTGTATTATTACATAGCTAACTTCTTGGCCAAGTAGTTACCTTAGCAAGCTACTTAGCCAAGTAGTTAGCTAAGTAGTTAGCTTAGCAAGCTACTTAGCTAAATGCTTAGCCAAGAAGTTAGCTAAGTAGTTAGCTTAGCAAGCTACTTAGCTAAAAATGGATTTTCATAGAAGAGTAGTGACACAAAAAGGGATTTTATTGAAAATTAATCAAGAAAAACATAAAATGAGGATGTATGATGATCAAAGACAAACTAATTGAGGAAAACCTGGAATACTGAATGATGAAAATAATTTATTGCAAAGATATAGAACATAAAAACTACATCACTTTAGCACTTTTAGACCCATGTTGTGCATCAGAGGGTTAAGAAGTCGATTAATCCTGATTTTTGTGTAAATATATGCTGCAGAAACAACCAACAGTGTCTGAAAATGCTTGGCTGACTCTGTGAGATTATTCAGGGTGAAAGCGTTTGACTTGTCATATTTCATCCTGCTCAGACTTTAACCAGAAGCCCCGTTGGTATATTGTTGTGCAATACGTGCTTTTAGAAGAGCGCCAGATATTAGTGTGTGAAACCTCAACAATTTTATTTGCTTTCTGTGGCATGTCTCTCCAAAAACCGACCGACGTGAAGTTACTGTGGAAGAATGTATCTGTCTCCCTCGGCTTGATGAGGCGTATTCCTCATCAAGCCCTGACACGATGTGGTGCGGCAGCCGCAGGCCGTCAGACAATTTGTTTGCACGTTTAGCGCAGGAGTGTCACCTCCAGCTATTAGTTTCAGCACAGGGAAATAGGCGGGGTGGTTTCTTTGTTTAAGGGAAGCTCTTTACACTTTATATGTCATGTTTCACTGCAGTATTTGAGGGTTATTTTGTGTGGTGACCCTGTTTTGATACGAATACGAGTGGATTTGTTATCCTGACCCAAGAAAAGAAAACATAATTTTTTCATTATTTGTTCTGACATACAAATAACACCTGGCGTGAATGGCTGCATTGTTCCCCTCATGGTTAGAAAGAGGTCACAGGCTCATCTGCCACAACTGCTATGGGAGTTGTCCAAGTAACCCTTGGGCAACTTTGGATTGAAGTACAGAGTTCCTGCACAGATTCTCTTTAAAAATTCCAGGCTTTTTCCAAACCATAATTTCTTTATTTGAATTGTTGTTCAGTTGGGTTTACCAGAAGTCATGTCATCCATGTTAACTCAGGCTTAACCCACTCCAGATAAATGCTTTGAACTTTGAGTTAAAGGATAACATGAAACAGGCACTTATTTATCTCAAAATGTTCCTATCTTATAATAAGATGTCTTATTGTGTAGTCTTACGGTTAGTATTGCCAACATTTATCAGAGACATTTGATTATGTAGATAAGAGGGTACTGATAAAGTGGTCCAGTAAGGTCACTTACACAGACATATCTTGCTAACTCTGCTAATATTAGCCACCGTTAGCTTCTGGTCAAACCGGACCAACTCAGCAGTAAAAAGTGTGATTTAACTGACCTAAATAAGGGTGTGTTCTGCCAGGACAGACAGGAAATGTGTGAGGTTGATGAAATAAGAAATCCTAGCAGTTTGTGTCATGGCTAGGGCTAGGCGATATGGACCAAAAGTCATATCGTGATATATTTAGGTTGAATATCGATATACGATATATATCACGATATTTTTATCGCAAAGTGAGACCAAATGTTCAATCATAGTCAAATATGACATGTCACAAGCAGTTTTATGAAAACTGTTTATTTAAGTTAAATATAAATACTGTACACAATAGGAGTACCTTTAAAAAAAAAAAAAAAAACAAAGCTCCATAAAGTGCACATTTAAATTAAATAAAAAATAAATAAAAAAATTGCCTATGAAATAAAATAGGACAATCTTTTTCCAAAATAAATATATTTATGTAAGAATAACGAACATTGCAAAAGTAGCTACTAGCCCCGCTACCGTAACGGCGGTGATCTCGCTACGAGCCGGGGGACAGCGGAGCCGCCGAGAGACCCGCAGCAGCTTGTTTATTTCCCATAAAATCAGTGGATGTGTGTGGCTGAATGACATGAGGGGGAATAAGGCGTGAAAATAAATAATCTTGCAGAAAGCGAGAACTGGAGAAGCAAAGCAGCAAGCAACACTCTCTCACAGACACACACACAACAAACAATTTCTGTCGCTCTACATACGTCATCTGGTATAACTGATACGATTGGCTAAGAGCTACCTACAGATGCTTTTGATAGACATTCTAAGCGCCCAATAAACGGCTCTGGAGGATCGTAAACCACACCTCCTCTACGGAGAAATGAACGGCTGGTTTCCAGACTAATCTCATTTGTGATTAGTCTGGTGTTAGCCAGGCTAAAAAGAGCCATCACTGACATTCATATTTATGCTGTCATTTTCAAGGTTGCTTTTTTTAGTTTGCTATGGCTCCACTTTCTGAGGTCAATTCTGTGTCATCTGGCTGCCTTGACACACTCCAGATAAAGATTATTTGTCAAAGCAAAAAATGTCACAATAAATAAAATCAGTTTTAAATTGATTAGAAGAGAATCACTTTTTTCTTTTCAGCCCTTTAAAGAACAAAAGATCACTGCCTTTTTGTGTTAAAGGATCAAATTTAACTGTACTGGATTATGGTTATTAGCGGCTTTGGTTTTAAAACATCACTATTGCCCTCACCACATTGTGAATTCATGAAACTGTTGTTGGCTAGTGAAGTCAGGAGCATAATTAATTTCAAATTAGTCAAAGCAGTATGAGGAAAGATTGCACAGAGAAGAAGAAGAAGAAGAAGAAGAAGAAGAAGAAGAAATTCACACTTGCTCTTCCTCTGCCAGTGTTGGCTGCCGCCCTCCTCCTTCAGATTAGGCGTGTGATTTTTCCAGAATTTCTCTCCCTCCTTCAGTTTCTCCGAGCTGGGAGGGTAGTAAAGAAAAAAAAAAACCTTGGGGTATCGAATACCACTTATTCAAACAGCCAGTCAGACATAGCGGCAGCTCTCGCCGACTTCTTTGACCCTGCAGCTCCGAGTAAAAACAAACGGCAATAACCCTGCAGCTGGTAGTAATTGAGTCGAGATCATCTTAATTAATTGAACAATTTCCCAGGAATTTATGGAGGGGTTAAACCCCACCACCACTAAATCCCTCTGCCTGTGTTCAGGGGGGGTTCAACAAATGACCTGGAGATTCCAGGTCTGATTAGGTATATTAGAGGTGAACCTCTTGGTATGTCTACGGAAATGGGAACCTTGTTGAAGTTGAGAGTTTCAAACCAAAACAGGAGCGATTATAGTAGTAATCCGTGACATTTTCAGAATAGATATATGTGCAGTAGAGATTCAACTAGGGCTGTCACTAAAAAAAAAAATCGTAATCTTACTTTTGATAAGTCAATAATGAAAAAGGATAAATAGATAATTGCACAGTCTATTTAAAATTAGAGCTGGGCGATATATCGATATAAATAATATACCGACATATTTTTAAATGTGATATGGAATTAGGCCATATATCGATATAGTTCAGTTTGTATAGTTAGTATAGTAAAGTATTTTTCTTTTCTTATATATAAATGCTGCCCTTGCTAGGGTTTGTCACAATTATTTCATTTTGTAATGTTCGTCATTCTTTTCTCATATAAATATATTTATTTCATTATTATTTCATTAATTATAGGCCTATTTTATTTCATAGGCTATATTTATTTAAGATTTTTTTATTTATTTAAATATGCACTTTATGGAGCTTTGATTTGAAAAAAGAGGTACTCCTGTTGTTATACAGTATTAATGTTCACTCAAATATAAACAGTTTCAATAAAACTACTTGTAACATGTCATGTGTCATCATGGATATTTATCGTATATTGATATCCAGCCTAAATATATCAGGGATACGACTTTTGGTCCATCTCGCCTCGCCTAGGGTTACTACTCAAATTGTTTGTACCCAATAGAAAATTCTAAGTATGACAAAAATTTACGATGCTGACATGTTCTCTTGAATCAGTGCTGCATATGGCAGAATGAGCGAAAGTGATTGATTTACGGAATGGAAATGAATCAATAGGGCTGAACCAAGTGTCATTTAAAAAAATTTTTTATAGAGGTTCTCAAATTAAGCTTTAAATATCTGTCGTGAAATATAAACGTGGCATTAAGAAATAAAACATTTGCTCTCACTTTTGGTAAAAATATCAGGATATATATTTATATCGTATATCGATATTCAGCCTAAATATATCGGGATATGACTTTTGGTCCATATCGCCCAGCCCTATTTAAAATGCTTCCAAAGTTCAAGATGTCAGCTGTGGAAACTTACATTTAATGAACAGGAAATTTAAATAAAATGTCCCGTCCATATAGTTTGATTGTCAGGTAATGTCCGGGACCTGCAGTGCACAAACACCACAGTAAAATATGAACTTATATAAGACCCATAATTTGATGTTTTTAAGTATTGCAGGCGATACTGAAACACATTGATGTATCAAGAATTTTACAGCTCAATTGTCATTTTATATGAAGGTCCTTCAGTTCACTTCTTAATACGATCCGTGCCTCTCTCCACTCCGACTGGGAACCGACGTGTTAAGATGATCAGCCATCTGAATGAGATATGTGCAGAGTTTAATATGGCGTCTCAACAGCGAACGCAGCCCTGGTTTTCATTACAGGCACCACTGCAGAGAGAGGGAGTCATCAGATGGCTTCTCAAAACTCTGTTCTTTTTCCAATAGGAAATACCACACAAACGCACCACCACACATATGCACACACACACATACACACACGCACACACTACGAGCGAGACAGTTTTAGAAAAAAGCAACTTTCCATTTAAAGAGACCATTAAAAGCATTAGTTGCTGCTCAGTGGACAAAGCTTTGCTGAAAAGACAAAACAACAACAAAAAAAACAACTTCATCATAGATCTTTGAATCTTACATAACAACAGAACTTTCCAGTGTGTAAAGTGGTAAAGCTTGACAGCCCAAAATACTAGTTTCATAGAGTGCTGGCAGGTATGTGCTTGTGTGAAACCCACATCATGTTTATGCAGTAAGTGTGTAATAAAAAAAAGGCTTTACCCACTAACATTTTATGAATTCAAGTTTTTAATACAGGGTTCATACAAAGTAATGGAAAATTCTTAATTTTAACCACTACGTTTTCATGGTAAGGAATACGTTTGAATTTTTCTTACAAAATGCTTGATTTTGCGGGATTATCTGGGATTTAATGTGCACAATTAATGGCGTGTTGCAGAAATCGTTTGTAATATTTCAAAGGAAAAATGTCTTATTTGTTGTCTCCTGGCGTTTTACACCAGATACAGAGTGCACCCTTTCTTTCCAACATAAAAATCAAAGTTTAAATGCACAGCTGGCAAAATCAAAGTCACCATATACATTAATTGTTGTGGCCTAGGGCTGGGCGATATGGACCAAAAGTCATATCCCGATTTATTTAGTAGGGGTTGACTGATACGGGTGTTTTAAGGCCGATACCGAATATTTTGACATCGGTCTTAACCAATCCCTGATATGTGCTGCCGATTTTTTTTGGGCCGATTCTTGAAGCCGATATTGCCTTTTCTCCCTCCATTTACATGATAAAAATGACTAAATGATAACTAATGTTACACAAGTCTCAATTTAAACAAAAAAAGAAACATTTATTAACAAAACAAACAAAACATATTAACAGTTGGATATCAAACAATGTATATGTTGTTCAAGGCCTCAAGGTGGTGGCGCCGCAGATGATCCACATGATGTGTTTTTCTTTTTTCCGGTATCAGCAGCAGCTCACCAGAGAATGGCAGATGTTGCATCGAGCCTTGCCTGGTGTTGGCTCAGTGAAATGGGCTAATTGATCTGCGAACGCATGCACGTATCGGCAGATAGATAGATAGATAGATAGATAGATAGATAGATAGATAGATAGATCTAGGACACAAGTTAAAGGACACAAGTTAAAAAAAAGCAGATCAGTTGGTAGGTTGGCAAGATGATGGTAATGATGCTGATGATATGATGGAATGATGATGCCGATACTAGTAAAAAACGCAAATATCGGCCAGCTGATGTTTTGGTCGACCTCTAATATTTAGGCTGAATATCGATATACGATATATATTTATTGCAAAGTGAGAGCAAATGTTCAGTCAAAGTAAAATATGACATGTCACAAGTAATTAAAGTAAAATTTAATTGGTATATGCAATATGGTCTAATTCCATATGAAATTAAAAAATATATCGATATATCTTTTATATTGATATTTCGCCCAGCCCTACTGAGGGTATGGCTGAATTCTGAAAACTTAACTTTTTTTCATTGCATTTATAGTAACAATGTAGATGTGGGCTTCAAGAGTCTGGAAATTGTAGGTTCAGGTACCTTGAAAAGTGCTTGAATTTTACCGTATAGAGGTGTATGAAGGTTTGGAATATCTCTAAATGTGCAGACCCATATTTTGGTCTCACGTATTTTCTTTTAAGTTCTCAAAAAATAGTGCAACACTGACTTTTTATGCATAGGAAACATTTTGTGGTTGTAATCACAGCAGCACAACAGCATTGATTTAGTGTCTATCTGCTACTTGCCTCAGTTTAATAATGAGCACATATTCTGTCAATACTTGAGATGCCTCTGGCTGTTATTGACACACGGCTGGCCTTCTATTGACTTCCGCTAACAGCAGCAAAGCCCTACAACCACAGTTGTAATGGCTCTATAATCATGTTATCTGAGAGCAAAGTGGATGAACAAATTTGAAGTGTGTAACTGAAGTGTGTTTGTGAGTGGAGTAGACGGAGGTGTAGCGTATTGAGTTGTTGTTGAGATGTGAGAGGGGAGAAGAAGAAAAAAGTAGCAGTATGTTGCCCCTGCAGTACTACAGAAGAGTACTGTAAAAATAACTATAATGAATCAGAGAGGGCTCATAGGATTACGGAATCATTAGTTGGGCACATTTTGGATCCCCAGCAGTCAAAACTTCAGGGTCCGTGTCCTCGTCCTTGGACAGGAAGTGTGCACCACCCCCTCTATGGCTCTCCTTTCCCCCTGAGAGAAACTGGAAAGACTGGTTCTCTCTCACCAGGCGGCCTTCCCTCTCTCAGCAACCAGTCAGGGGAACATGAAAACTGAGATACAGGTGGTGTGCGGCGCTTTTGTTTGGAACCTGGGGGCTGTGGTGCGTGGAAAGCCCTCTGCAAATCTCCAAACAAAAGAGCTGCCTGTGCCGTCTTTATTCCAGACAATGATCTGTATTTTACTGTAGTCTTGTAACTGCACACCAAAAACTTTCTTTAGATTTTTGGGTGTTTTGTTTTTAGTACATTGGGTTAGAGAGATGATGTAAGGGGAAGGGGGTAGGATAGGAAAAGGCCCTGCAGGATATGAAGAATGCTGAGGAAAGTTTTACTTTGGCTTTGGAGTTTCCATTAAGCATGGCTCTGCTGGCTGCAAACTCCATTTACCAATATGACAATTTCATTGAGTAGTGAGATTCAGTTTTAATTCTTCAGCAGTTTCAGTGGATCATAAAAAGTATTTTTGTCCAATTCAAGAAAGTTTGTCCGCACCTCCAACCTGCCAGCCCCAGCACCAAGGTTGACTCTAGCATTAAGCTCAGACTAGGGCTGGGCGATATGGACCAAAAGTCATATCCCGATATGTTTAGGCTGAATATCGATGTAGGATATATATCCTGATATTTTTATCACAAAGTGAGAGCAAATGTTCAGTCAAAGTCAAGGCCAAATATGACATGAAACAAGTAGTTTTATTGAAACCGTTTATTTAAGTGAACAAAAATACTGTATAAGTATAAAGCTTCATAAAGTGCATCTTTAAATAAAAAGTATCTTTAAAAAATAGACTATAGACTATTAAATAGGCCAATCTTTTTTCTGGAATAAATATATTTATATGAAAAAAGAATAACAAACTTTACAAAAGAACTAAATATGGCAAACCCTAGTTAGGGCAGCATTTATATATAAAGAAAGAAAAAAAATTGAACTATATCGATATATGTGATATGGTCTAATTCCATATCACATTTAAAAATATATAGATATATCTTTTATATCGATATATCGCCCAGCCCTAGCTCAGACGCACTTTGACTTGTTTTATTCCAGCATTGCACACAGTAACGCCAAACTCTCCAGCTTGCACCAATCATAGAACTTTGTTGACTGGTGAATCTTCCTTTCTGTATGTTTGAATAAGAAGATTTACAAAAAGGTGTTGCACTTTCCAGATGGAGAAGCCTGTTTCTATGGAAATATGTGCTCTGAAAGAGTCAGCACATGTGGAAAATGGGTCAGAGTTCTCTCAGTATTACCACACAGTGAATAGGTGAGACAACTCAGTTTCACTGCAGTGTGGAGTCTCTCATCAAGATCAAGATTAAGAGAGTCATGAGTAGAGCTGCAATGATAAGTTGACTCATCAGTTAGAAAATGCAGTTTTAAGCCTCTCTGTTGTGGAGATTTCCTGCTTTTGTCTGTTTTAAGTCATGCTAAACCGAATATCTTTGAGTTTTGGACTGACTAAACAAGACATTTAAAAGCAGGGTAGGGCTGGGCGATATGGACCAAAAGTAATATCTCGATATATTTAGGTTGAATAATGATATACGATATATATCCTGATATTTTTATAGCAAAGTGAGAGCAAATGTTCAGTCAAAGTCAAATATGACATGTCACAAGTAGTTTTATTGAAACAGTTTATTTAAGTGAACATAAATACTGTACAACAACAGGAGAACCTCTTTTTTAAAAACAAAGCTTAAAGCATAAAGAGCACATTTAAATAAAAAATTATCTTAAATAAAAGCTGCAGCTTGCCTGGAGCAAGGATCACAGTGCACAATTTGAACTATATCGATATATGCGATATGGTCCATATCACATTTAAAAATATATCGATATACCTTTTATATTGATATATCGCCCAGCCCTAAGGCAGGGTATGTTTCACTATGTCATGACATCTTATAAACTAATCGATTAAGCAAGAAAATAATTGGCAGATTAATTGATAATGAAAATAATAGTGAGTTGTAGCCCTTGTTGTGGCAGCAAGGGCTCGCTGGGTGTGAATAGACAGGTCATTAGAGCTGGGGGATTGGCACAAAAATCTGCAACTGGCTGAGGACATCAGCGGTTGTTTGGGTTTTTGGCCAAAAGACTCATTCAGCGAGCTAACCCACACACTGTATGGCTGATGCCTCATGGTGGCTGGTTTGGAAATTTCAACATATTTCCCAAACCCTACAGGTCATAATATTTGCTTATTTATACCTGGACTTGGGAATGTTTGGTATTTTTCAAAAAATTAATGAAACGGTCTGTACTGTGGGTCAGTTGATTGACAACCCCCAACAATTAAATATTAATGACACCACAACCCAAATTAAACCCACATTAGCAAACTGTCCTCAGTGTTTTTTCGAGGGCTGCTGGAAAAAAGAATCAGAAAAACTAACAACTCTCTGGTCAGTAAGGTGTAGCTGGTGGGGCGACTGTAACCATCGCAATGAATACTGAAAACGAGGCCTGTAGTCTGGTGCATTGGAGGGAATTCCTGCCTCCCCCCTTCACTCTCTCTCTACTGCCGAGTCGCATACACAAAGAGGGCACTGTACAGGCTCTGTTTATAACTAAGCAGTCCCTGCACTGCAATTTAGGAGGCGTGCAGCTCAGGAAATTGCTGGCCTCTGCCGAGGCATGCTTTCACTGAGGGAATGGTATTCATCAGTCAAGTAATTGGCAGGTTACTTTTTTAAATACCTTGTTGGTAATTACCTTATAAACAAAATCACACATCACTAAACCGAAAGGTTGTTTGGACTTGGTGTGAAGAGCAGCGACATTGATCATACTGAGCAATTTGTTGGCATACTTGAAATATGCATGCAGAATCAGCAAAAAAAACCCTCTGACAGTGTTTCGTGTTGGGTGGTAAGTTTTAGCTTTACAAGCGCGTGAGAGTTTGTCTTTTTTTAATACCACAGGCTAATTGAGGGACTTGACTGTTTGCATATCTGGAAACATGAAACTGGTGTGCGCCACTAGTCAAATACACAGTATTTTTGTCATTTATTGGAGCGATGGTGTCTGTATTTTCAGAGCAAACAACAGGATCACCAGGATCTCTGTGGAGCAGCTCAGGCCCTTCCTCGCTCTGGAAACGCTGGACCTCAGCAACAACAACATCGTGGAAATAAAGGCCAGCTCCTTCCCCGCTCTGCCTCTCAAGAACCTGTGAGTGCCTTCTGGAGAACATTTCATCTCAATCACAATAGACCAACCTCATGTTGCTCTTACTCTAATACAACTTATTCATTAAATGTTTCTTTCTCAGGTTCCTCAACAACAATCGTATCTCGTCTCTGGAGACGGGCTGCTTCACCAACCTGTCCAGCAGCCTGCAGGTTCTTCGACTCAACCGCAATCGCCTCTCCACCATCCCGGCTAAGATCTTCCAGCTGCCCAACCTCCAACATCTGTAAGCTTTATTGAGGTTTTTTTGGTATTAGAGAAATATTTCAATCACAATTTGTGATGTGTCTTATATCAAGTTGAAGCTGAAGCAGATTTTAGAGCAAAATTTTGAAATATTGCATTAAAGAAAATGTAAATAAAGGATGTTTCCATCATCTGTTTTAGAGTAAATAAACCAAGCTGCATAAACATACTTTCGCCAGAAGATGGCAGTGTGATGTGTTGTTGTTGGCTAATCTGTCAGTAAACGGTAGAAGAAGAGATTGTGCAAGAAAGAAAAAACAACAACAACAAATAGTTTGTTAATTGGAGAACTTTGGCCATCCACAAGAGAAAATTGAGAATTCTTCAGGATTTAGATTCAGTTGGGCAACTTATTATTGTTCTTTCATGTCTTGACCGGCAGAAACAGCTGATCAGTCATGTGGGTTAAATGTTCTCTGCATCAGAAAAGTTCAAGTAAAAGAGTTACCATCTCCGATTTAGTGTTTTAACTGTTTTTCAAAAAGACAAAAAAACACCTCAAGTGAGCGTCAAAACTTTTATGCTCATTTTTTGGAAAGTTTTATCGAATTTGGGTGTTTCCATCAAGCTTTTCTTATGCAAATCTTCAAAAATTGCTCATGGAAACACAACTAATGTCTTGATACCTTTTAAGACTTTTCAGACATTCTATATATAACTCCTCCCAAAACTTTATTGTTTTGTTTTGTTTTGTTTTGCGCAAGTGGAACCATTTTTAAGGAACTGCTACATTTTACAAAACACTGTCAAATATCTGCACATTTTCCTGGCTTGTGCCCTCACGTTGACTCTTCTGTGTGTGTTTCAGGGAGCTGAGCAGGAACCGGGTTCGCAGGGTGGAGGGCCTGACGTTCCACGGCCTGCACGCTCTACGATCCTTAAAGATGCAGAGGAACGGCCTCAGCCGCCTAATGGACGGAGCCTTCTGGGGCCTCAGCAACATGGAAGTCCTGTAAGCAAATTTACAAGAAATGTGCATCACGTTCTGTTCTTCCAACATGACTTTAACCCTTTGATGCACAACATGGGTCTAAAGTGACCTGACTAAGATTTTATATTCTATATCTTTGCAATAAATTAATTTCATCATTCAGTATTGCAGGTTTTCCTCAAATAACTTGTTTTTGATCATCATGCATCTTCATTTTTTGTTTTCATTTAATACTTTTTGAATAAAACCCCTTTTTTATCACTACGCTTCTAATGCACAAGGTCATTTTTAACCCATGTTGCACCAATTTAAAATCTGGCAAAGAAGACACAAATATTAACTATCCCTTTTTGTTAAATTAATGTTTTTTCCAATGGAAATTATTAATTTAGTGGCTGTATTAAGTCTCAAATGTTAAAATATGTGATATTCCGATGTAATCTGGTGGTTCTAACAACTCTTTTAAAGTTAAACCTTAAAATAAGACAAACATAGTTACACATATACTCAAATTGTGTATCACTCAATAGTGTATCACTTTTTGTATCGCTATGCTTCTAATGCACAAGGTCATTTTTGACCCATGTGTGTAAACTTGATTTTTTTTTCTGGTATCAGCAGCAGCTCACCAGAGAGTGGCAGATGTTGCACCGAGCCTTGCCTGGTGTTGGCTCAGTGAAATGGGCTAATTGATCTGCGAACGCACGCACGTATCGGCCAATGCCGATACAAGTAAAAAACGCAAATATCGGCCGATATATATCGGTTGGCCAATATATCTCTAATCTGTTGTGAAAAATAAAGGCTATATCGCGAGAATAAGGACTGCAGTATACACAGGTAACCTCACCTAGCGTTAACCTCACCTAGCGGTAACCTCACTTAGCGGTAACCTCACCTAGCGATAACCTCGCCTAGCGGTAACCTCGCCTAACAACCGAAACACAGATCTAATGGGAAAATGGTGACGTGTCAGGAGACGGAAATGCTGAATATCTCAAAAAGAAAAAGAGAGGGTACTATGAAAGTCACATTGAGTTCGGCTTCATAGAAGCAATGGACAATGGGAAGTCGCCGAAGTTAACAATGGTAAAATGTGGGTGCCTCAAGGAAAAGGTTGGGAACCATTGCATTAGAAGGTGTTTATATGTTGTGCGTCAAAGGGTTAATGTAATACAAAGTCTCATTCTGTGTGTGTGGCCTGCAGGCAGCTGGACTACAACAACCTGACGGAGGTGAGTAAGGGCTGGCTGTACGGCCTGCTGACTCTGCAGCAGCTCCACCTCGGCCACAACGCCATCAGCAGGATCCGACCTGACGCCTGGGAGTTCTGCCAGAAGCTCAGCGAGCTGTGAGTCCACTTTTTTTTTTCTACTCTCCTTTTTTCCCCTCCCTTTGCACCCTCTTTCTTTTTTCCCCCTCCCACTCGTTATTCCCTCCTCACTTTCCATTCACACTCTGAACTCCCAACACTTCTCTGTGTCGCCCTCTCCTCCCCTCTGGCACTCCAGCCTGCCCTTCCTCACACTCCAGGTCCTCCTGTCGCCAGTACCCCCATACAAAAACACACACACACAGACAAAGCAGTGTCTCTTATGCTCTGCCAGTGATTGCCAGCATCAAAGCACTGCCAACATATTACACACCCCTTTGCCTCTTCTCTTCTCTGCTGTCACTGAAGCCAAAACATCGGCCTCCGGAAGTCCCACTTATTTTCCGATTGAAAATTCCATTATTAGTTGAAGTTCTTTCCTTTTTTTAAACACTACATTACCCACAAACTTCGGTGATTTCCTCCACATCAACACAAGTTCCTGGAAGAGGATAGAATTTCCTTTGTTGTGGCTGTTGTTTACAGCAGCGGTCAGTTCCTTGTTTGCAGTGTCTGGAGGGTTTTTTCACAGATAGGTTGTTGTTCTTTTCCTCCGTTTCCCTCTCTCTTATCACCCGAAGCCGAGAGTAAACAAGCCGCCTGTCTGCTGGGAACATGCCCGTTTATCTGATGTCTTCTCATCTGAGTTTACTTTAAAAATCGGCTTCTCAGAATTATTTCTTTCACAAGTTCTGTTTTGTTGTAAAATCTGTTCTGCTGAAACTCGTACAAAATGAAACTTATCATAAAATGAAACCACTATGTATTTTATTTTTAACTGATTGTAGGTAACTCAAGTTTTTACTCATGTTGTTGTTGTTGTGTGCCCTACAGCAACCTCTCCTCCAACCATCTGTCCAGACTGGAGGAATCCAGCTTCGTAGGCCTCAGCCTGCTGGACGAGCTCCACATAGGAAACAACCGTGTCAGCTTTATCGCAGATGGAGCTTTCCGTGGCCTCTCCAACCTGCAGATGCTGTGAGTTGATTTCAAAAGTTTTACATGCAACACCGTGTGAAAGGTTTTACTCATGTTTTTGTGTGTTAATCTGATCTGACTTTATATGAATTCAAATATACTTGGTGTAGTCACAGTTTTAAAATACCAAAAAAACAAATAACAATAAAACAGTGGAACCAAAAAACTGGTCTCAACACCACAGCACGTTTTCATGCTTTTGATTAACCAAATGACATAATGTCAAAATTAATGAAGTTGAGCACTGCAGGGAGGGGATTTTCTTTCTTATTTTTTTGTAACTTTAAGCAGATCTAAGCTAGCAGTTAGATTGCTAGTTGTTGTATTAATCTAAGCTAATGTCCCAAGTCTAACTCCATACTTAATAGGGCTGTGTCCACTACAGCCCAATACCCGGAATGAGGCGGGTCTCACTTGCCCAAACGCCCCTAATTTCAATATGAGCCATCCGGAGCGGTCTTTTGTAGGGACATTTTTTCATCCCTGTTGAAGAGCAGGGCCTTTTTTCTCCCCTGAAAAAAGCCTGGCTAGTGATTGGATAGAACGCTAAGCGGGATGTGACATAGTACTTGACGCCACAACAACACGCGCCATTTGTAAAAGCCGGCGAAGCAGTGTTGCCAACTTAGCGACTTTGTTGCTATATTTAGCGACTTTTCAGAGCCCCTTAGTGACTATTTTTTGACTGGAGACAAACCAGCAACTTTTTCTGGTGTTATTGGAGTCGTTCTTACTCTTCTTAATGAGCTGCGGGGGCCAGCGGCTCGTGAAGAAGAGTAAGAAACAGTCGAATCGGCACAGTCCTCCTGCAGCAGTCTCTCCCAGCTGCAGAGCCAGAGGGGATGTTAATCCCTTAGCATCCAGTCTGCAAATTGGTAATAAGCTAACAGTTAGCTCTGTAGCAGTACAGTGTGTTTGTGCTGCTGCTACAGGAGCAATCTCTGTTTGTTTACAACAAGCACCGGACACTCTGTGCACAGTTAGTGATGCCGGTTAATTCACCATCACTATGTTTATGATCAGCGGAGATGCTGTGCATAATTAGCCATGCTGCTTTGTTTATGATCAGCTGCTGACATTGTGCACAGTTAGCGACGGTGGCCACAGTTGAGTCGCCCGTGTTTAATCGGTCGCGTATGTGACGTTACGATCAAAACTGTCGCTAAGCGATTACGTGGCGGTTGAAAACCATACGTCCCCTTTGGAGTCTCTAAATCCCTCTGGAGGCTAACTTGTAATGGAGACACGCAGAGTGAGTGGACTTTTGAGAGCGTGTGGCCTGAGACTTTCCTGGTGGCCACTTTTCCCCCTAGTGGAAACATGGCTAATGATCAAGTAGCAACCTCAAGGGAAGACCTTCAGTATTGTTGCAATAAAACTGTAATCTTTCTAATGACCAGCAGGGGGCGACTCCACTGGTTCCAAAAAAAATAAAATAGATTAAGATATTTTTCGGGGATTCAGCGTTTCAAATAAAAATAAATAAAATAAACACAAATAAATCCAAGTTCCTAACAAAGGTACTTCATATGTTGCCCTATCACCCCTCCCATCCTCTATAAACCCACCCCCACCATCAATCCTCTGCCTGTGTGGAAATATCCTGCCTGATTTGTTTTGGGGATGTGAAATAGATTACTGTGTTGAGGTCTCTCCACACACATAAAAAAACCTCCGAGAGGCACAACCCCCGACCCCACAACCCCCCCATCTCTCCCCTTCCTCCACCAGACCCCCTCTCCCACGCCCACATCCACCCATCCCCCCTTTCCCACAGAGAGGCTCCGTAACATTTCCCCCTCATTGGGACTTCTTAACTGGAACCAAATGTGAGTTTTGCTGCTGAGGTCACCGTAGGGCAGGTGTGCAGCTAGGTGGACATGGGCTTCAAATCCGCCACCCCCTCCAATACACACACAGACACACACACACACACACACACACACACACACACCCTTCCTCAATCTCAATCAGCCAGGCATGTTGAGGAGGAAAATAACTGTTTGAAAGCATTGGAGCAGCTGAGGGATCAAAGGAGGCAATTTCTCTGGGAAATTCTTGGCTTTTAGTGATTTAGTACTCAAAAGCTGCATATTTTGTTGTTTGGTGTATTTTTATTTCTGTACATAGCAGGTATAACATGTCCATATTTTTTCAGCTGTTTCAGTTTTGGTGTCATTCACTCAAAATCAAACATTAACAACTTTCCTTGCAGAGCTGCTACTTTGCCCTCCATATGTTCAAAGATTATACAAAGAGAAATCCATTAAAGGAAAGGCAGAGGTACCCATTTAGACTTAGACCTAGACAGAATATTGTCATTCAGTTATACATAAAAAAAATAGTATAGTAGTGTAGCAGCAGAAAGTGTTTTTGTACATAGTCAATAGACATAAAAAAATAAAACAATGGTAAAAAAAAAGTTTAGTAGTAGGAGGTGGGGGGATTTTTCTACCCACAGTAGTGAGAACAAGTTTGCATCAACAGTTCTTCAGTTTCAACTTAGTATAAACTCACAACCCAAACTCCAAAGGAGGGATGTTGTGTAAAACTTAAATAGAAACTGAATGCATCAAATACAGAATGATGTATATTCACAAAAAGTTTCTGTTTTTTAACTTTATATCTTGTTTTTGAACTGTATTCAAACTTTCCTATCTATGTATAATACAAAAGTAGTGCCTCTCGTGCAAAAGCTTGTCATAAGTGAAGATGACAATGTAAGAGAGGATTATGATGAGACATTTAACTGTAACAATATGCCTATTAAAATAAAACAGTTTGTAGGCTACTAGCCAATGCTAATTAGCTGCCATTACAGCTGTTCATCGCATATTCACTGCTTCAAGCTCACTTCAGATTTATTATTATAATTTATTATGTGGTATCCAGTTAAAAATGCAAGTGTTTTAATTGGTAATACAGTAACAAGCTAATGTTAGCTTTGCTAGTTGGGCCCAGTAATTTCCCCCCGGCAGTTACTGGGTGTAAATATTTATTAACAGCTAGTAGTTTGGTAGTTAAGTTTCTACTAGAGAATGTTTTTTCGATAAGCAACTTATTTACAGGTTTTGCTCTGATTGAGGAGAATTTCTCTCCAGATTTACATGAATAGCTCTCACTGTTGGGTAAATTTGATTGAAGTCTACCAAGCTCTCTTTTTCATGGAAGAACCCACAAAATGTGTAAAATATCACAGCTTCATTAGTATTTAATGGTAGATGGAAGATCTGTAGCAACACTTCCTTTGAGGGTAACTCATACATATTTGAATTGCATGCAGAGTATTTTTATCCCCTCAAATCAAGTTTAAAATGCAGCACACATGTTATATTGCAGCATTTCCTTGTAAAAGTTTTTTCTCTATACAACACAGAAAAGCCATCCGTGGCAGACTTTTAAAAGTGCCGCAATGGCCAGGAAGGCACTTCCTGTAAGGCATGGAGCCGCTTTGAATGTAATTCTAAAGTCTCAAACATTTTCCCCCTCACACGAAACGTAAAGCCGCATAAAGTTTTATTAACATCGCAAGTGCAGTTGTTTTCTGGGTGTGGATTTTTTTTTTACATTACGGTCTGTCTTTGTTTCTTCGGAAAGGGATCTCCAAAATAATGAAATCTCCTGGACTATTGAAGACATGAACGGCCCTTTCTCTGCTTTGGACAAGCTGAAAAAACTGTGAGTTCATGATAAACATAACATGATGTTTTATGTTGGATTTTGACACTTTATGGAACATGAACAAAATGAGTAAAAGGGGTTTGAAATTGATTACATTTCTGTCGTTTTTCCAGATTTCTGCAGGGGAACCAGATCCGCTCAGTGACCAAGAAGTCTTTCTCTGGCCTGGACGCACTGCAGCACCTGTGAGTCGGCCTCGTGTTTCACTGATTGTTTCCAAAAGTCTGAGCTGTAAACTAAGCAGGGTGAATCACGCTGAGACAGAGAGGCTGTTTGTTAGAGCACCCAAACTGTCTTCTCCCCGTTCCTGCACTTTGATGTGGAATCATGAAAAAACTCCTATTAGTGTCTTTACGTTTGTGCCAGACTCTATCGATCACCAAGGCAAGTGGACGGGACTCCATGAGTGTGTGTGAATGTGTGTGTACAACAGCTGCATTTGATTCTAATTAGAGTTTTTTCCCAGCCGTTGCCAGAGCTCAAAGCAGCCCAGAGTTGGGCCTCTCTTGATTAACACAGCAAACTGCTGCCCAGAGTTTTATTGTTCTGGAGCCCAGACCTTTTTTTCTCCTGATTGAAGTTTTTGCAGCCTTCACTCTATACAGCTGATGTTGGCAGAAAAATCTGCCATCTTTCTGCACGGATCTTACCATTGCTAATTTCTTTTGTTTTCTGTCCACAGAGATTTGAGCAATAACGCCATTATGTCAATCCAAGCCAATGCTTTCTCTCAGATGAAGAACCTGCAGGAGCTGTAAGTACGACCATGTTTAAGGACAGCTTTAGTTAGTGTTTCTGTGTTGATGTGAGACAGAGCACCCGGTGAAACTCATTACGGTCGGCTGGGAAAGTTAGCAGCAAACAGCATTTTCTTCAGTGGTTTACAGGTTCTTTAACTCCTTATATACTAAAGGATAGGTTCAAGTAAAATGGTATTTTAAACTTTTGATGCAATGATTGCAACTTTATTAGCTGGTATATAAGATAAATTGCGTAAACACAGAAGTAGAATTCATATTGTGCTATCCTGATCATGTCGGGAAATTATTAAAATGTAACCACACAGACTAAACCCAGCTGCTTATTGTAAGCATCAGAAAATGGTCATATTATCAGACATTATAGCACTTTTCTGCCCTACAAAGCCTAACTGCAGTAACTACATTTTTGGTAAAAAATTGAGTTATAACTAAAAATAAACCCCTTGATGTCTTTTTTATCTTGTGACAAAGATTTAGATTTGAATGTTGCTTAATTTCAGAGAAATAATGATCTAAAAACCACAAAATCCAACTCAAAACCAAGCAGTAATTGCACTTAACACGGCCTGCTTTGGATATATATACTAATTTAAACATAAAGATAATAGAAATTATAAGTTTATTTGAAATGGAAATTATCATCTAGATAGTGGTGAAGTAAAAAAGTGAGATACAATTATATTAAGACTAAAATATAACATTACTTTATAATATTAAGTCTAAAATACACAAATCTTTAAATAGAGTTGTTAAACGCTTTGCATTACTATTAGAACCTTTTACAGCAAAACCAGAGTGCAGTAACTGCGTTTTTGGGGTCAAAAAATGACATCAATACACGTAGAAATAAGTGTCATATCACTTACCTACCTATAACCCATGTCCTGGCCAGTTAAAAACGTTTAAAAAAAATTTTAAAGCAGTTTTCCTCAGGTTTACCCTTTGTGTAGTTACTGCAGTTAGACTTTGTAGGGCAGTACTAAGGATGGGTTCATGTAAAATGGAATTTGAAACTTTTCCCAAAATAATTGCAACTTTATTAACTGGTATATGAGACAAATTGCTTAAACACAGAAGTAGAATTCATATTGTGCTATCCTGATCATGTCGGGAAATGAGTTAAAATGTAACCACACAGACTAAACCCAGCTATTTATTGTAAGCATCAGAAAATGGTCATATTATCAGACATTATAACACTTTTAATATGACATTACATACATCGTAAAAGGGCAAAGTTATCACACAAATAAAATCTCATATTTCTTAAAACAAAAACGTTGGACTTGCAATGTTGCACTGATCAAACCGAGTTTTAACTTCACAAATCACTAAAACCAACCATTTTAAATGATATTATTTTAATGTGAATGAAGTTTTTGTGGTATCTTCTCCCCCGGCAGGCGTCTGAACACCTCCAGCCTGCTGTGTGACTGCCAGCTCAAGTGGCTTCCCGTCTGGGTGGCAGAACAAACCTTCCTGCCCTGCGTCAACGCCAGCTGCGCCCACCCACAGATGCTGAAGGGCAGGAGCGTGTTCGCCGTCAGCCAGGAAGAGTTTGTGTGTGGTAAGTGATGCATTCTCTCGGTGTAACACCTTTATGAACACACACAGGTTTTCCATTTACAAACTGACCCAGATTGTCCAATATTTTCCTCCACAACTCCTGGACAAGCTAATGAGGGTCATGAAGAGAATGTTGTGGAAATGTACTGGGTTAAGTTTCAGCTTTCCTGGTTATCATCATAGAAAAATTAGATTTGAAACTAATAGAAATATTCTACCTTTTGTTAATCCCAGATGACTTCCCAAAGCCTCAAATAACCGTGCAGCCAGAGACCCAGTCCGCCCTCAAGGGCACCAACGTGACATTTGTGTGCTCGGCTGCCAGCTCCAGTGACTCGCCCATGACTTTCGCCTGGAAGAAAGACAATGAGGTCCTGAATGACGCCGAGATCCACAACCAGGCCCACCTGCGTGTGCAGGGAGGCATGGGAGGCGAGACTGAGGTGACGGAGTATACAACTTCCTTGCAGCTTCGTAATGTGGAATTCTCCAGCGAGGGAAAGTACCAGTGCGTCATCTCCAACCACTTTGGATCGTCCTATTCCACCAAGGCCAGACTCACTGTCAACAGTAAGTTTGGGATGGAAGAAACCAATTGGTTTGCCCGTGTGTCTCTATAGCCGTGTTTCGACTAGGGGGAAAAATGGCCACCGGGAAAGTCTCAGGCCACACCCTCTCAAATGTCCGCTCACTCTGCGTGTCTCCACTACAATTTAGCCCCCAGAGGGATTTAGAGACTCCGGAGGTGACGTATGGTTTTCACCGTTGCTAACTGTGCACAACGTCAGCAGCTGAAAGCAGCATGGCTAATTATGCACAGAGTCTTGGCTCATCATAAACATAGTGATTGTGAATGAATGGCATCGCAAAACTGTGCACAGAGTGTCTGGTGCTAACTGTAGCTAAAAGTGTCTCTCCTTTAAAAGCAGGCCTCTGGCTCGTTAAGAAGAGTAAGAAGTAAGTAAGTAAGAGTTGTGGATTTGTCTCCAGTTGCTTTCTTGAAAAATAGTTGCAAAGGGGTCTGAAATGTCGCTAAATTTAGCAACAAAGTCCATTAGTTGGGAACACTGCTTCGCCAACTTTTACAAATGGCGTGACATCCCGCTTGGCGATCTATCCAATCAGTAACCAGGCTGTTTTCAGGGGAGAAAAAAGGCCCTGCTCTTCCACAGGGACGGAAAAAGTCCAGACAAAAGCCGGCTCCAGAATGCTCCTATTCTAATTAGGGGCGTTTCGACGAGTGAGATCCGCTTCATTCCGGGTATTGCCCGGTAGTGGAAACAGCCCTAATAAGGTATTAGAACTGATTCTAACTAAGGGTCTTTTCTCCTATCCAGTGCTCCCTTCCTTCACCAAGATGCCAATGGACCTGAGTATCCGTGCTGGAGCAACAGCCAGGCTTGAATGTGCCGCTGTTGGTCACCCTTCCCCTCAGATCGCCTGGCAGAAAGACGGAGGTACCGACTTCCCTGCCGCCCGGGAACGCCGTATGCACGTCATGCCAGAGGATGACGTGTTTTTCATAGTGGATGTCAAGACCGAGGACATCGGCGTTTATAGCTGCACAGCTCAGAACACAGCTGGAGCTATTTCCGCAAATGCTACGCTAACTGTTCTAGGTGAGAAACAGGAAGACTTGCATTTTAAGGCTTGTATGAAGGATAGATTAACCTAGTCAGGAGGCTTAGCTAAATAAAGGGGACATGCCGGACAAAAGCACCAAATTGTTTTCCACATGCTGTCTTTTACTATAGGTTTACATTTTTGGTAGGAGCCACTTCATCAAGATTGCAGATCGGAGATGGCAGCCATATAAAGTCTATGAGAACCAATATATCTTCCAAGCCACTCAGAAGGTCAATCTTGGTGTCAAAATATACATTTTCTGGGTCAAAAAATTATTTAAAGCTATTGACAATATCACTAGATGATTATTTGATCAAATAGATATGTTCATTTTCACCCAGACTGGTAGGCAACTTGTCCTGCAGCAGGGAATCCTGAGTTGAAAATGTTTGGAATCTGTGTTCACGGGAGAGTGCGGATTAGCTGCCATGTACAGTGCTCAAACAAATCAAGGGAACGCTCTCATCTCATGTCAGATCCTGTATATACATTTTTCCCGACAGAAAATGTATATTTTGGCTCCTACCAAAAACTGAAACTTATAGCGATAGAGAGTATATGGGAAAAAATTGGTGCTTTTGTCCGGCGTGTCCCCATCCTTCTAAAACCTGGTCCTAAGCCCCCCGACTAACCTTATATATAGATGAATTGTTCTAATAACTGTGGTCCTTCTTTCAGAAACACCTTCCTTCTTGCGACCACTCATGGATCGCACTGTGGCCAAGGGCGAAACCGCCGTCCTCCAGTGCATAGCCGGCGGCAGCCCTCCCCCAAGGCTAAACTGGACCAAAGACGACAGTCCGCTGGTAGTGACTGAGCGCCACTTCTTCGCCGCCGCCAACCAGCTCCTCATCATCGTTGATGCAGCAGAGGCTGACGCAGGGAAGTACACTTGCGAGATGTCCAACACGCTGGGCACAGAGAGGGGAAATGTCCGGCTGGCGGTCATACCCAATCCCAACTGCGACTCTGGAGTGCAGGGCGGCGTGGTGGTCGGCGCAGTAGGCGGAGCAGGATCGGACGACGATGGATGGACCACGGTGGGAATCGTCATCATAGCTGTGGTATGCTGCGTGGTGGGAACGTCACTGGTGTGGGTGGTCATCATCTACCACACTCGGAGACGCAATGAGGACTGCAGCGTCACCAACACAGGTTGGTTCATGATGGTTTTTGGAGGTCATCAACTGAACCACACTAGTATCTGTAATTCAGTGAAAGTGTATGATATAACTTGATCTCCTTGTTCTCCAGATGAGACCAACCTGCCTGCTGACATCCCCAGCTACCTGTCCTCCCAGGGAACTCTCGCTGACCGACAGGACGGCTACATCCCATCAGAGAGCGGCAGCAGCCATCAGTACATGGCTTCGTCCATTAGCGGCTTCTATCTGCAGCCTAAAGACATGAACGGTAAAATACCTGCCCTTCTGTCTTAGAATTTAATCTCACTACAGCGTCACTTTATCCTTATAGAAACTCACTGGGTCTTTACAGGAAAAGGTTTTTTTGTTTTTTTTTAACATGTGTTTATTGCATTTTGATATAATTCAAGTATTACAAAAAGAACATAGACAAAGAACAAGCAAGGTACAATAAAGAACAATCACAGCAAGACATTATCATAGTATACAAATCTAAATGTCCAAAACAGGACTACACATTGAGTTGTCACACAAGGCCAGAAATAAATACTCAGAAATTGCTACCCATAAAATCCTGACCGACCAAAGGAAAAGCAATAAAGCATCCCCATATTTTATCAAAGGTGGAATATTTGCCCTTGATTGTAAATGTAAGTTTTTCAAGTGCAAGAGAGTTTGACAGTCCTGCAAACCAGGCTTGCAGACTTGGTCTCATAACAGATTTCCAGTATCAGGCCTGGGAAAGGTTTTTCACTTTTAAAGCTAGAAACCCTGAGTATTACATGACACTGTTCCTTCACCCACACAGGTTTTTGTCACCTGGACACAGGCAGTGAAACAGACATGGAGGCAGTCATCGATCCTCTGCTCTGCCATTATCAAGGTCCAATCAGCTCACTGCTTCGCAGAGACAACATGTACTCCACTGACCCATCAGAGGTCTTCACGGGTCAGTACACATCTTCCATCAAATAGAAAACGTTCCTACAACAATACTGTTTTTGTTGAAGATCATTATGTCAAGTTATTCCTGAATTAATCAGGAATTTTTCACTTAGGCCCCATTTACACGAGGACGATTGCGGGTTAAAACCAAATATTTCATCGGAAGTGCCTTTCGTTTAGATGGTGACGCTGTTTTTGGGGCTTAAAAACACAGAAATCTGAAACAACCCTCCAGAGTGTAAAACTGTAATCCGCTCCTCCGTAGCGTGTCCGTCTACACTGCCAAGACACAAAACACGTCACATACGCGTTTACGTCACATACATGTGCCAGTACAGGGAGATAAGCAAACATGTGGGATTATTTCAATGCGTCGGACCTTCAAGCTGCTCTGGCAGCTCTAATAAACTTACAGGAGTCTTTCCACCAAATGTACAGGATATGTACAGATAGTATTAGTGAACAGAGAAGGACCTGTAATTACCTCTATCACATTTTGGATGCAACAATTGGTCGGAGGCGAGCCAGACGGCTTTGGACGAGACCTGGGAGATCTAGTGGATGGTGGAGAACTTTGTAGAAGGAGTAGCTGATGAAAATGCGTGGCGTGAAAACTTCCACATGCCCTAAGATGCTCTTATCGCTTTAAGTGATGCTGCCTGGCATGCATACCCAATCCAATTCACACACTTTTGCGTCACCGTATGCACACAGATTTCCTCCTGAAAACGCTCGTCTAAACGCGGAATAAAAAGTGAAGATGCAACGCCACTTTTGCGTCTTCTATTCTGTATTGTTTGTAGAAAACTATGACTGGTGGTTTTCGGGCCGAATGTGCACCAAGGAAGCTTAATTAGGTTTCTGTGGTGTAGTGGTCATCACGTTTGCCTAACATGCGAAAGGTTCCCCGTTCGAAAACCAGGTGGAAACAGTTTTCTTTGTGTTTCCTCCACAAAATTAAACATTGCGGAATTGTGTGCACTCAACACCATTCCTATGAAACGTTTGTAGTCAAATACGACGGCTGCATTTAACCTGGAACATGCAGGTAGGGCACTCTCATCGGTTTCCATAGTGTAGTGGTTATCACGTTTGCCTCACACGCGAAAGGTCCCCGGTTCGAAACTGGGCGGAAACACCTTTCTTTATCTCCAAAGTGCTTCTTTTGATGCCGGAACTATTTTCCAAAACTTCAGTGTATAACTTCACCCGAAAGCACAAATGTGGGAGGGATATCATTTATAATGGAAAAACACACAATATAATATAATCCCATCATGTAAATGTAGCCTTAAAGGAACTAATAATTAAATTTTTTGCCTTCAGGTTGTTCAATGGACCAAAAGCCTGTCTGCATTGACTCCTACAACGGCAGCCTGACCAACCCTAGAATGAGGGACTACTTCCTGTCTGAGCATTTCGACCTGTGCTCCTCCTCTGTACTGATGCAGCTCCCCAACGCAGGTCTCCATCAGGGCCCCTCTGGCCAGCAGAACGAACGCCGGTCATCCATGGAGGAGGGAGAAGCCAGCGACTACGGGAGGCCTCACGAGTGTCTTCCCCCCTCCAGTACCTTCATGGGTACGTCTTAAATTGATCAGTTTTTTTAAACATTTTTACTAGGGCCGGGACTCGATTAAAAAAATTAATCTAATTAATTAGAGGCTTTGTAATTAATTAATCGAAATTAATCACATTTTAATCGCATATAAGTATTTGACCTGAGAACAGTGAGAAGTAATTTTTTTCACATGGATTTTTAGTATACCATTGAATAATGACTGAATACATAAGCTTAAGCAATTAAAATATTGTTTATGTTTGTTCAAGTCCAACAGACCAGTGCAATTTTTGCCATTAAGTGTAGCAAGTGGACCACATTAGCGTCCACGCTAGCTGCTATTTGTTTTGCATTGAGGTGATACTTGAGGCTCGATGTGCTGCGGTGATAGCTTGCACACAACCATTCTCTTATCGATACTTCCATCCCAAAGCGGTCTCATCAGCTTCTTCGTTCATGTTCACCGTGGTTGGTTGTTTTTTTTGTAATGCGTTAATTTTTGTGTAATTAATTAATCTTAATTAACGCGTTAAAGTCCCAGCCCTAATTTCTACAAATATTTCCTGTATGTTGGTCTGATTTCTTGCGCCTTTCTCACTTAGGAACATTTGGGAAAGCTCCCTGGAGGCCTCATAAAGACCTGTACACAGGCTCAACCCCACCACCAGTGACGCATAATGGAATAACTCTGCATGAGAATCCGTACGCCGCTCCAGACGCTGATTCAGACCTCGAGGAGAACAGTTTCACCAAGGACTCAGCATTAAAGCACAGCAACAGCGTTTATGAACAGCCGTTTGACAGCCGCAGGACTGACCCTCTCCCACAGCGCAGGACGAGCACTTAGCTCACGGACTCTTGTTTTTCATGAAGAGGACGACCAAAAAAAAAAAAACTTCTACCTCACTGAATGGACACTTTTGCAATAATGGACTCCTGAAATGTGCAACGAGTGAATGTAACGGACAATTTGATGTTCCAAGAGAAAAGTAAAAAGGAGCATATTAGCAGCTGTGCTTTAAGGACATGGCTTCAGTTAAATAATATAGATGAATATATACATTTTTATATAAAGTTTATTGTATTTTGTAAATTGTATATATACAGATTTCATTATTTTTGCTTACCTTTTGTGTACGAGTATTTTGCAGCCTGTTCAGTTATCCCAGCTTTGAATGAAGCAATGTTTTGCACATATGTAAACAATAAAAAACACCTTAATGTGTGCTGCTACATTCACGGAAGTGTTACGAGTCTTCAATGATGTCATCATCTTTATCATGCAGGAAATGTATTAGAGATTTAGCGGACGTGGTGCTGGTGGTGGGTGTTAGACTCTGGCCTTCTGGAGCACAACCACAGACCGCCAAGGACGCCTCGGCTCTGTCATCAGTCAGCCCCCCCACCGAGAGAGAGACGGAGAGGATGTTTAACTGTTTGATATCACGATCTGGCTCCATGTAGGTCTGAGTGATGATCACAAATAATAGTTTATTACCTCAGCAGCATGTGGTTTAAATTTACTGTTGTCCAGACATGTTCATACATTTGCCACATTGTGATTTAAATAAATACAAGAAAATATCCTTACAGGGTTCATATAAGGTCTTAAAAGTTTGGGAAATGCTTAAGTTTAACATGTTCTTAGGTTGGAATGCTTTTGGATATGCTTTTATTTGGATATACTTTTTAAAAAATGCTTTATTTAATTAGTTTTTTCTGTACTACCGATTGAGTTCCTCTTATTAAGCAAGTATTTTGCAGTTAAAAGCAAGTAAGACATTAGATATCAGTACTGCTTAAACACAGTACATGCTAGTTCTACCACTAATATTAAGGGTGTTTCCACTACAGCCCAATACCCGGAATGAGGTGGGTCTCACTCGCCGAAACACCCCTAATTTGAATATGAGCCGTCCGGAGCAGACTTTTGACAGGACTTTTTTGTCCCTGTAGAAGAGCAGGGCCGTTATTCTCCCCTGAACAAAGCCTGGTTGCTGATTGGATAGAACGCTAAGCAGGATGTGATGTAGTACTCTACACAACAACAACGCGCCATTTGTAAAAGCCAGTGAAGCAGTGTTCCTTATTAGCGATATTTAGCGACTTTTCAGACCCCCTTAGTAACTATTTTTCAAAAAAAGCGACTGGTGACAAATCCAGAGACTTTTTCTGGTGTTATTGGAGACTTTTGGAGACTCGTTCTTACTCTTCTTAACAAGTTGCGGGGACGGGCGGCTCGTTAAGAAGAGCAAGAATGAGTCGAATCGGCACAGTCCTCCTGCAGCAGTCTTTCCCAGCTGCAGTGGGATGTTATCCCCTTAGTATCCAGTCTTTTGAGAGGGCGTGGCTTGAAACTTTCCCGGTGGCCACTCTTCCTCCTAGTGGAAATACGGCTATAATTATATATAGTTATTAAACTAAGAAATTACTCTTGGTTACATACTAGACACAATGTGGTCTAAAACTTTGTTGCTCTTTATATTCCATAACCTGACTTTCTCCCATGATCCTGTCATAACTATTGCTGCAACTAGAGATTGCCCTATCAGCAAATTAGATATGGGTCGTTAAAAGCTGCCTTCACATATATCTGTTTTTTGTTGTTGAAGACTTTACTAATTGGTCTCCATTGAGAGGGTTCACAGCATTGCAGTATCTCTCTATAAAGTAAGAAGCGTCCGTGTGTGTGTGTGTGTGTCTAGGGACTATCTCTCTGACTGTTAGTCAGACTGACCTCAGATTTCGTATGTGGCTTGTGCATGGCAAGGAGGTGTGCATCCTTGATTTTGAAGATTTTTGAATTCATTTTTCAAAATATCATTATTTACGTAGGACGTGTTGCGGCATTGCACTGTTTCTGATTGGACGCCTTTTAGGGGAGCTCCACCCCATTAGGCCTACACCTGGTCAGTAACACAATTCACTCTGGATTTACACCTTGACTCATCTCATCTGTAGGTCTATTTAGCCTACCTATCTTTAGGAGTTTTAAAGTGCGCTACAAGGTTTGATTTTGCAATAACTTTCCAATAGTTTCTTGCAAATATCAATGTTCAATGTGTACGTGCTGGATGGTGTGCGTACCTTATGAAAAGTTAGTGTTTTATGGAGTTGCAGACGTTGCAGTGGTCTGCATAGCCACAACATATGAAACACAATAGTTATCAATCAATCAATCTACACATTCCACAACACACCTAATAACTCTTACTCACATTATTCACATCCATCTGTTTGTGCTGCATATAAACTTATTCCCCCCTATATCTGTGTCTGTATGCCTAACCATGTTGAATGATTAAGTTTCTCTTTCTTAAAATAACTTCTGTGTCTCTTTATATCTCAATGTACATCCATGTATTACCCAATATACACTTTGTATATTAACACTACGCAAGGGTATTACACCTCATTGTACATCCCACTTTCACACACAACCACATTTGGCCATAATTGAAAAATCTACTTAATCTCCCACTATAAGATTAAATATTTCCTACAGGCACTGCACTAGTTTAACTACAAGTAGGACCACTGCCACTGATGCTTTTTCACCAGAAGTGAAGTCATAGGAGTGTGAGTAGTAAAGAAGAGAGTAGAGTCAGATAATATAGGTTGCAAATGTTCAAGTCTGTATTAATACTCACATGCCCATATGCACGTTGCAACTTCTGCAGCCAATTACTTACCACCATTCTCAATATAATTGCTGCAACCACTATCATTAATAATGCTTCTAATTAAATACTACTTAAAATAATTGTATGTAATTCATGCAAAACCCACAAATTGCTGTTCGAACAGAATGGCAAAATGTAGCTTAGCCCAAACTAAACTCTCTCTGTTTGCTGGATGACTCACCCCCTCTCCCTCCCTTCCTCTCTCATCCCCCCCAGCCCTCCTTGCCTGGTGGTTTGTTGTTTCAGGCCTCTCCTCTCCAACATGAGGGAAAAAGGTGTGCTTGTGCGCCGGGTCTAGCTGTTGAAACTTGCACTTGGAAAGCGTCTTGCGGCTCCCTGCCTGCCACAGTGGAGTTGTGTTTACGAAATGGCAGATTCACGATGGTGGTGCCAGCAGTTCAGAGGGGATTTAGTCAGATCCCCTATTCAAAGACAGTTGTTTCAGTCATGCGTTTAATGTGTCAGCGTGAAAAAAACTGGACTGAAAAGTAGTAAAACTAACTTTTTGTTATAACAATATGCACCTAAAAGGTCTGAGTTCGGACTCCCATTCTCACTCAGTTTGTGTATGGAAATGCTGAGGATGAGATTTGCTTTCATAGCACGTGTTATTTCGCTCCCATCCTTCTGGCTGACTAATGTTTAAGTACACCTGGCTGTTGGCTACGCTGCGCTGCTTTCTGTGCCTTTACCCCACTGTAAAGGAATGAGGGGGTTTGTTGGAAGTCTTGCCAGTTCTTTGAGGAGGCTGCGATTAGGACAAGATGGTGGAGCCACACACATCCAAACACCTGGGAAACAGCTGCTGCTGCTTCTGCTGCTGAGGCAACATTCAAGGACCAGTCCACTGCTGCCTAATAACCTTATCTCAGCGTTAAGTCATTTCTGATTGGAGCAGAAATCATGTCTTAACCCTTTGATGCACAACATATTGACGCCCCTTTTAATGCACAACATGGGTCAAAAATGACCCGCATTCATTTCCAATGTTATTTAATGGTTGCTGTGTGTTTCTGTGCTCTATCTTTTGATATCAACTTATTTTATGATTGAATATTCCAATAATTCTTTAAATATCTTGTTTTTGATAACAACAGATCATTATATTTCCATTTTGCTTCTCATACTTTAGGCTAAGTAGCTTGCTAAACTAACTACTTAGCCAAGAAGTTTGCTAAGTTGTTTGCTTAGCAAGTTACTTAGCTAATTACTTAGCCAAGAAGTTAGATGGATATGGGTCATTTTGACCCATGTTTTGCATTCGAAAGGTAGTGACACAAAAAGGGAAAAAGATTTTATTCAAAAAGGAAAACATAAAAAAGTAGGATGTATGATGATCAAAAACAAACAAATTGAGGAAAACCTGGAATACTGAATGATGAAAATAATTTATTGCAAAGATTTAGAACATAAAAACTGTCGGGTCACTTTAGACCCATGTTGTGCATCAAAGGGTTAAACCTGATCCTCCAGGATGGATACGTGAGGCCTGGGAGTGATTAACCCTCTGGGGTCTGAGCCTATTTGCTCTTTATATACCACATAATATTCACTATACCCATGTTTGGTATTTGTTATTTTCTCAGCACAACTTCAACATGATCTGACAATTATTTATTCATTTTAACCCACTTTATTAATATATTGAGCCCAAAAATACACAAAAATCATGAAATTTGAAATAAAATTATACTATTTAAGACAATAAAAACCACAAATATGCTCAATGAACTGTTTCGGACCTAAAAAATGTAATCATAGGTTGCAAATATGAACATATAAAGGTAAAATTCAAATATAATAAAACTATAAACAAAAAAATACCATAAAAACATGTTTATTTATAGGAGCAGTGTTAGATGATTAGACCCCCTTTTTTTTCCATTTTTGCAAAATGCCACGCCTGCCTCATCCCATCCTACTTTTATACTTGAATAAATAATTTTGAACTGTCAAATAAAACGATCATTTCTTTGGTTTTACATGACCTCGGAACGTCAAAAACATCATAGACCCCAGAGGATTAATGATCAACTGACTTGGGTCTGATTGCACTTCTTGTTCAGCATAATTTGGTGATATTCACAGGACTGACATGTTGTATTGTTCAGAAGTAAATTTTCAAACCTTACTGAGGACGAAATGATGTATGATGAGCTGATGATGCGTGTAAGATCCATATAAACAGATGTCAAAGCAGAACGGGAAGGGCTACTTTAGAAGTTGTGGTTGTAGTTTTTGGGCTTCACAATCGTTCTGGTGGAGCAGTTGGGGCCAACCAAAAATACTTAGCATTGCTATGACTAATACCACATTGCTGTTGTATTATTGATCATGCACTGTGCAACCCATTGTCCATATAGTTTATTGTTCCTGCAGATAATTTGCTAAACATGCAACATGAAAGTAGTCTGGGAACCAGTCAAATCTGAAAGCTCATATTTCATTTGTCAGTTGTTCCTTGTTTCCCCTCCCAATCAGAGAGATTGCCTTCCCACCAGGCCCTGGTTTGGCCAGTCACAACCTTTTATCTAATGTGGGTGGGGTTTTAGACAATGACTGCACTGAGACATTGTCCAAAAAAAAGCAAAACAGTAACACTTTACAATAACCAACTAAGTGAAGTTTGTAGATGGTTTATAGACCAATTAGTAACCATTAACAAAGTGCTATACATATTTAATCTTTACATGTTTTTCTTCAATTTCTTAAAGGTATATGAATCATTTCAAAATCATTAACATACTTAATATGGTGGTAAAAATGTTATAATGACTGCAACTAAAACTATTAATTATAATTTAATTGTTTGTTAATGGTAAAGTAACTATAAACTTACATTAATATACCATCTATTTACCATTTATAAATTATTTAGTTAGTTAAACATTCATAAAAATATGTATTTACCTTTGTAAATGGCCTATATACGATTTATAAATGATGATTAAACATTAATAAATTACCTTTTTACCATTTATAAATGTTGTAAAGGTTTACCAAAAAAACAATATGACTGCGCTGATGTGGAATGTTCTGCTAAAGCCACTATCAAGTCAGTATAAAACAAACTGGACGGCATAAGTTCAGCAACAGATTTAATAAAAGATCTATCTGATTGTTTGGTCAATGACCTTTAACACCCCTTGGAAATTGGAACTTAACTGATAGTTCCAGACTAATTCACATTTGTGAATTCACATTTGTGAATTTGTCTGGCATTGCCAAGCTAACATGAAATAGCATCAAGGAAGTCCAGTTAGCGTAGCAGATTCATGACGTTGAATGCAGGCAGGGCTGAATTTGGTCCGAAACAAGTCCACATAGTCTGGGTAAAGTTTAAAGGTTAACTTGAAAACTTGGGACAAACCTGGCATACTTTATAAAGTTAATATGGCTAACATGTTAGGAAACAATGTCTTGTATACACATTGAGTAAGCATGTAGCAACATTAGGATTCATTTGGTGTCGTGTTCAATATTCACTCTCTTTTTGCTCTCCACCAACTCCTGAGCAAAATATCTGTCTTTTTAGCTGCTAAATGCTCCACAATGTTCACTAGCTAGATGCTAACTGTGTCTGTCCATTGTATGGTACCAAAACAGTCAAGTTATATCCCATAAAACTAAAACAATATGCTGCAAAATCTTTCAAGATGAACTGGTGACTTATAACCCACTGTTGGTTTGTCACTGATCAATCATTTTCAAATAACAAAAAATCATTTGGTCTAGTAAATAAATAAAAGATATTTATTTAAAGCTTTTAGCATTTCAAAATCATGTGGGGAGACAGTGAGACCAATTTCTACACCAACAGAGAAGAATATGGACCTGAATGACGGCCGGTTGGGTTTTATAGTGTTTACTGCAACTATCGCTCTTTATCGACTAAGAATTCCAGACATTACACAGTATTATTCTCTCTAGAGCCATATGTACATGCTGAATACAACAAGCTCACACATGTTTTACACCAGTTGTCAGTAGACAGAATGAAGTAAATCTCTGGCTGAAGCAGAAGTGGGTCAGGCAGGTTGAGGGAAAGCAGATAAAGTGATATGTTTTATTGAAAATGACTCCTGGACTGTGTTTTAAATCTCAGATCAGTGATAGTTAGCCATGTAAGAGGATCTGAGGGGAACTTTTCCTTGAACTGACTTGCCCAAGGTCACTTAATTGCAACTGTGGGAAGAAAGTTTCTTTCCCGTTCAGAGTTTAGCAGCTGGTGTGGTGGATTCAAACCCTCTTCTCAACAATACGTGATTCCTTTTTTTTGTAGGCAAGGTTTTACACTTCACTAAACTATGCATGTTACAATTAAGCGGGTGGATGTAATTCCCCTCAGAATGGTTTATTTACTCCTTAAGGAAAGTCTCTGAAATTGCTGCAACCAAAAAACAATTTGTGGCCTAACAAGCGACTGAGGCGTAGAACGTTTCCACTTTTTAAAAGGTGCTGTGGATCCAGGAGTCTCCTGCCGAGTCTGCAGCCAGCGACAACCTTCACATTTCCAGCCGGGGGGAAAAAGAAAACACCGGCCAGATTGCAGAATAATTTCCCCTCTTTGATTCTGCGTCCAGAGAAACGAGACAGGAAGTTGACGATTCCTCCAGACCACCAATGACTGGCAGACGGCTGATGGAGTGCGCTCCCCCCCGGTCTCAGATCAGCTTCTAATCTCCAGTTTCTGACCCCGGTGTGTTCCCGTTAGCAGTCAGACACTGATCCAGGGTCAGCTCCTCAGGCCATCTCTGCTCTCCACACCCCAGAGACTGAGCCAAGAAAATGAATTTAGCATGCCATGGCCTTATCTCATTGCCAGACACTCTGAATTTTGTAGCTAATTTGCCTTCATTATTGCCAGATGTGGTGACATGCAGACAGATGTTTATTATATTAAATAGCTAAAGGCGGCTCTCAGAAATTATTATTCCTCTGTTATGAAGCTCAGGAAATCTCTTGGAGGATGGGTGTCTGACTTTTACGACCGCTAAGCTTGTTTCTACATTAGATATGCTTTGTCAGTGTTAAAATACAGATTTTAAAAATGAGGTGACCCCAGCTTTCGGTATGTGAGGTCACACTCACTTTGGGTCCGACTTCCCATCTGTTGACAGACAAATCCAGCAAGATTTGTGTGTTGCTTTCACGGATTCTTTTCGCTCTCTCTGGCTGATCCTTCGGGTTCTCTTCTTATGTGACAAAACAATTTCGATCATTCGCAGATTATCTTCAAGCTTGGTGAGAATCTTTTGACCATATCGAATCACAGAAAAAGCATTGGTGCAAACACGAGCTGAAGCCAACTTCATCTTGGAAGCACCAGAGCTGCAGAAATCCCACGGTCATATAATATTGCCATCAGTGTGAATCCCAGCACGGACTCCATAAAACCCCATCAGACCCTATCAGACCATCTCTTTTCAATCTCCAATCCAGCCAGGGCTCTTTGTATGATTAAAAGCATATACAACGGCTTTGCATCTTGCAGATGTTGCCATAAATCACCGGTTGGCCCTGCCTCTGCAACTGGCTGCCTGACAAATGTTCCACAATAACTGGGGCCCCCACCCCACCCTTCCAGTAAAAGAGAAAAAAGAAAAGGAGTAAAAGAGAAAGAAAAAAAGCCTGGAATTCCTACCCGTCTGCTTGTAACTCTTTCAGGACTATTGTAAAGTCTCAGCCATGTCAGCACAGGTGGAAACCTGAGGGGTCGTAAAAGCAGAAAGAAAAAAGTCCGCCCACTCCAGGCTTTCTCTTTCCCAACAATGTCTTAAACTCCCCGCTGTCCCAGCCAGCCCTCCACTGTGACTAATTCCACACAAATCTAAAGAGCTAAATCAGTCAGGCTGCTTGTGTGTCTGTGGACGGCAGTAACCGACACCCCAACGCCTGTAAAACACACAACCATAATGGCTGAGACTGAGACTGGGCTGTGAATCACGGTCTCTGAGGCACTGGAGAAAGATGCTGTCTGTAGGCGCTTTCAAAGCTCAAATCTTCGCCCTCGTACTTTGAAAAAGTTTCAGACTGATACAGAAAGGGGCAAAAGCCAATTAGGGATGGGTGAGCTGGACAGTCGAAGTCCAATTTAGCTTTTTCTGCAGGTTGTATCAGCCTGTTGGGATTGATATAAAGGAAACGTTTGATGCAAAAGTTGAAATGATGCAATAACAAAGCTGCAGGAAAGGGTCTCAGTATAGTCTTGTCAAAGGCAAATATATATGAGAGATAAGTTTAATATTTTTTTGTACAGAATTAGAATCATCCAGCACCAGAAGTTTGACATTTTTGTCAAACAAAGTTTTTTTTCTTTTGAAAGATGAGAAGATCAAACAACTCCTGTGTGCTGTATCTGGTGTCAGGTGGTGTTGTGCATGAACATGCTCGTGTTTTTAATAAACGGTGAACTGAACATATCGGTTTGCAGCTGCTTGGTGGGTCCATTCTACCTGTGACCACAACACTAACTGTTCAATATTAGGGCTGTTTCCACTACCGCCCAATACCCGGAATGAGGCGGGTCTCACTCGCCGAAACAGCCCTAATTTGAATATGAGCTGTCTGGAGCAGACTTTTGATGGGACTTTTTTCATCCCTGTAGAACAGCAGGGCCTTTTTTCTCCCCTTAAAAAAAGCCTGGTTGCTGATTGGATAGAACAATAAGCAGGATCTGACGTAGTACTCTACACGACAACAACAGCGCCATTTGTAGAAGCAGGCAAAGCAGTGTTGCCAACTACGCGACTTTGTTGCTATATAGCGACTTTTCAGACCCCTTTAGCGGAGGCCGGTGGCTCATTAAGAAGAGTAAGAACGAGTCGAAACGGCACAGTCCTCCTGCAGCAGTCTCTCCCAGCTGCAGAGCCGGAGGGGATGTTAACCCCTTAGCGTCTAGACTGCAAATTGCTAATCGGCTAACAGTTAGCTCTGTAGCAGTACAGTGTGTATGTGCTGCTGCTACAGGAGGTGTTCACTTAGCGATCTCTGTTTGTTTACAACAAGCACCAGACACTGTGCACAGTTAGCGATGCCCGTTAATTCACGATCACTATGTTTATGATCAGCAGGGACGCTGTGCATAATTAGCCATGCTGCCTTGTTTATGATCAGCTGCTGATGTTGTGCACAGTTAGCGACGGCGGCCACAGTTGAGTCTCCCGTGTTTAATCCGTCGGGTATGTGACTTAACGGTCTAAACTGTCGCTAATCGATTACGTGATGGTCGAAAACCAGACATCACCTCCGGAGTCTCTAAATCCCTCTGGAGGCTAACTTGTAATGGAGACACGCAGAGTGAGAGAACATTTGAGAGGGTGTGGCCTGAGACTTTTCCCCCTAGTGGATTCACTCTTCTAGTAGCTCTGCTAGAGTTTCCACCCACTTCTGGGGGAAATATGAAGCTCTTTAGCTAAATGAGCTAAATGCTTCGTTAACAAGCTACTCGCTAACTTTGTCTATATGCTATTTAGTGCTGTGCAGATGGTGCAACGTGGTTTTATCTTAACTTTTCCATTGAAATCAATGCAAGAAAGTTGTGAAACCAAAATAATGAGCTACTAAAAATGCTTAAATGCTCAGTAGAAGAACAAAGTCCATTCATACTGATACATGTACAGTCATGGAAAAAATTATGAGACCACCCTACATTTTCTTGTTCATTTTAATGCCTGGTACAACTAAAGGTACATTTGTTTGGACAAATATAATGATAACAACAAAAAATGCTCATAAGACTTTAATTTAACAGCTGATATCTAGACATTTTACATGGTTTTCTTATGATTTTGGTTTTTATCAAGAAACCCATGGAAAATGGCTTATGTTGCTGAGGTTTTTTTCATTGTTTTTTCTTCCTTTCCTCTCCTCACGTTGTGCTGTATTTCTTTTCTTTCATCTCTGTCTTCCTGTCCTGTCCACCTCTGTCATATTGTATGTGTGTTTTATACGTTTGGACGGGTTGATGGCAAATCTCGTTGTCCTAGTACTTGTTACTCTGTGCAATGACAATAAAGGAAAATCTGACTCTGAGATATCAGCTCTTAAATTAAACTCTTATGAGCTGTTTTTGTTGTTATTATTATAATATTTTCCATGACTGTATATGTCCAGGCAGCTTTACAGATTTGGGGTATTTTTTAGTGTGTGTTTTGAAGCATTGGAGCTTGTACTGCTGAGTAGAGATTTATGAGCACACTGACAACACGCCGCCAGAGGCTAAGCTGTTTGCCTGCACCTGGGACACTTTAACAATTCTTCATTTTACGTTTACAGCTTTACATATTGTCACTCAAATACTTATTTTCAGGAATGTGGTAGCTGCACATAGCTACTTTTAGAAAACCTGCCTTTGTTTCCACTGTCAAACACCTCAGAAGTAATCCCATACAAATTGCCAATAAGGAGAAAATTGTTGTGTCTTTAGTCAAACTCTCGGCCTGGATGAGTCCAGGCTGACGGAGCGTTGACCCCGGAGATTTTTACGAGCCATGGGAGGAGAAAAATGAGGAAAGGTGACCTTGTGAGTTTAGTTTAAACTCCAGGTGGTTTCCGCTCATCCTGTCAACACGATCTACGCTCCAGCCTTGTTGCATTCCTTCACTGGATGCAAAGAGAGCTGTGACATGGTGGCTGCTGTTGTTGGCAGCCTGCAATTATCTTTTCAATTAGTTTGAGCCTGTTTGACAGCTTCTGGAAAGCTCTGTCAGACAGGATGCAAATAAAGACATGCACAGGTAGCAACACAAGTGAAAACGTACATGAAAACAGATAGAGGTTATTGTAAGAACTTTAATAGTGTGTTCACATGAAACAGCAAGCAAATGCCTTACGTTTGCACAAGTTTGACTGGTGGATAATTTCTGTTAAATCGCCTTACATGCATGCAAAAATAAATCGATTTTGTGGAGATTTAATTGTGGTAAACAGCTCAAAAAAGTTGGCAAGTTGAAGCAGGGGGCGCAAAGTTTGCAAGATCGCAAGTTTGGCTGCAAACAAAAATCTGTCCGTTTATTTCAATGCAAAATTTGAAAATTTCTCACTTGATTTATTACTTAAGAATTTTTTTTAAGGACAACACTACGTACGGTATCAATCGCTAGTAAAAATGTTTTAAAAAATAGTTCAAATAATGGCCCCATTTAGAAGAAAATAGAAGATAAAGAATCGTATGATTTGGGGCGTGGCAACCTTTGATTGACAGGTCACTAACAAGGTGAGCCGTCATCAGGAGAGAAGCAGAACAATGCGTATCCATGGCAACGTGTCAATAAAGTTATATATAACGTTATATAGATATAAAAAGGAACGTTTAGCGGTTTGGTCTAATAACTTTGACCCTTTCACTGTATTTTCACTTAATGACAGTTTCATTGAACATTTTTTCCAGTAAAAATGTCTTGTTCAGCGTTTGGTTGGACAAACAGACACTCCAAGGAGTTGCTGTTCAGTTTTCTGAGGTCAGTAACGTATACTTTGTTTAATTTTTTTTGCTAGCCAAAACTAACATCCCAGTTAATGCTCCAGTTAATGCTAACACACAGTCCAAATATGGTCTTCTCCCCACATTGGAAACAAGATGGCGACACAAGATGGCGACGATCGTAACGCTGAACTCGACGCTTCCAACGGGCCACAAACCAATGGGTGACGTCACAGTAACTACGTCCATTATTTAAATACAGGCTTTGGTTTTGCCCAGGGAGAATCAGCATCTTTTAGCATCTTTGCATTGACTTTGTATGTAATCACACTTTACAAAAAAGGTGGCTTGGTGTGAACACACCATAAGAGGCTAAAGTAAACCACAACTAAAGATCTACAAATTCCAATTACCTAAACATAAATTCATTTTTGTAAAGTAAAAACAACAGAACAGCTACCATTGTGATCAAATTATACACAGCACTGTGTTTCTCCATACATAAAACCTGTATTGTATTGTGTATTGTGTTCTAAAATATGGTTCACTAAACTCAACTTGTTATTTCTTTAAGTAGAAGACTGTGTTATTTTGTGCTTTAAAAGTAATTTTTTTGTCATTTTTCCCAATTTCCTTTTTTTTTGTTATATTTATTTGTTCATGTTATACTTTTTGCCTCTATACTCCTCTGGATGTAAACAGTTAAATTGTATGTTTTTGTTTTTGTTTTTCTTTACATATACATATTATTAAAAGGGAATGGACAATGAACATTTGGAACAAGAAGCTATTGATACAAAACCCTTGGCTCTGTACAGTTTTGATACTAACAACTGTTGTACTTGTCAATTGTTGTGAAATTTCCTAATAAAAAGATAATTACCAAAAAAAAAGTAACATAGGCTCACTTTAAGTTGTTTTCCTCACAGACCCTGAATGTCTCACAAACATTTCTTGTAACATCAGCAGTCATTACACACTGCTGGCAGCAGCTAGAAGCTGGGTTAAAAAGATTGCACAAACTGTATTGATCCTTGTGGAGGAAAACTGCAGAAGCAAACAATGACAGCAAATAGAGAGACTGAGTATAAATGTCAACATCTGCAACACGTGTAAATGAATACTTTGTGGTGCACACATATATTAAAAATATACCTTTCACAGCTGCCAGATGTGTGAAAACACATTTTGAAACCAGACCAAATAGAGTGAGTAGTCTCAGTCATCAGTATCCACCTGACCTTTGACCTCTTGGAGAATCAACACTTCAGACACTCCTGGGTCAAACACACTGGCACTGAGGTATGCTTGACCCCGACAATGAGCCATGACACACACATATTCATAAATCTGTTTTACACCCCTCTTCAACTGTTTTTTAATTTAAACCTCTGGAGTCCATCTATTTATCTAAAATACACGTTTTATTTACAGTAATAACTTTATTATATATACAAGCTGAGAAAGCCAGTTGAAAGTGCAATCATAGGAGCTTTCAGTGTGACATTTATGTTTCTAGACCATTTTCAAATTGTGAATTTTCTTTCTACAATCAAAACTATTACTATTTTTAATTTACATGCAAATAGACTGTTTTGTAGTTTTATTATTTTTTTCAGCTATTTTTGTGTGTATAAATGGTAAAAAATCTTTTGTTTGTATTTTGGGTTCCTGGCAGCTTTATACTTTGTTAATTAAAATAAAATGAAAAATCTGACTGATAGCCAAGTTTGTGTGGAGAAAAAGGAGCCATGCATGTGATGCAAGGACAGACTGAAAGATGCTAAACAGAGACAGAAATGAATGCAATGGAAGTTGACAAATTTCAACCAAAATCTCCTGGACTTCAGAGGTTTAAACTGCAACATTGATATGATATAAATTCCTGTTAGCAAATCATTATAATAATAATTTGTTTAGCTTTAAGAGTGTACCTTTTTAAGTATAAAAATTGGTAGAAATAAAACTTTTAAAAGGGTCTGAAGTCTTTGTTTGACATTTAAAATACATTATTTAATAAAATGATTTATTTTTTTCAATAAAGGGCCTGATGTAATATTTTAAATTATTAACGTCATCCACCCTCTTATTATCTTGGGTATTTGTATAATTTCTAATTTTACTTCGATACAACAGCTGGGGCTGACTGAGACCCCTTTTTCTTTTTTTTCTCCTTTCCCCCTTTTTTTTATTGCTGCCTTTCTTTCTTACTATTTATTTATTTATCTATTTATTTATTTATTTATTGGAGTGAGGTCAGTCGTGAGGTACTTGAAGTCATCTTGGTTTGGATGGTGGTTTATTTTCCTATCTGTTGTAATATCTTTGTGAATATAGAGAGCACTTATTTGTTGTTTATGTTTTGATAAAAAAAATTAATAAAATCTATTTAAAAAAATGTAAAAAAACGTTTAAAATGGTCTAAAATCTTCGTTTGACATTTAAGGTACATTATTTAATTAAATTATTATTATTTTTTTAAATAAAGGGCCTGATGTATTATTTTAACACTGTGCTGAACAGCAAATGCAGCTTCTCTCTCATAGGGGATTAAAAAAAAATAGATTGTGATACTTCTTATATTTTCGGAGCCTAGCACACTGCACAAAAGGGTTGTCTAAAAAACAAGATAAAAACACTAAATCTGAGGGAAATGATCTTGCTGCATGGACAGATAATTTCACTTGACAAGATTTCTTAAATTAAGATTATTAAATCTAGAAATAACCATGTTGAACACTTAAAAATAAGAAATTAACTCTTAAACCAAGATAAATTATCTAACACTTCTAAATCTAAAGGTTTTTTTTATCTTGGTAAGAAACAAACAATTTGCAGTGCACTCTGCTCGGGCCAGTTCATCGCTGCTTGCAGCTTTAATTTTATCTCTTTTGTATGTTTTTTTTTTGTCTTTTTTGGTCATTTTGTGACCAAAAGAAGATGTAAAATGACACAAAATGACCAAAAAAAAAAGGACACAAAAAGACATAAAATGACCAAAAAAGAAAAAAAAGATGTAAAATCACAAAAAAAGACACAAATAAACAAAAAAAACACCATAAAAAGACACCATTTAAAAAAAATCCTGGTAAGAAACAAATAATTGTCAGTGCACTCTGCTCAGGGCCAGTTCATTGCTGCTTGCAGCTTTAATTCATCTTGTTTTAAGAGTTAATTTCTTATTTTAAGCGTTCAACATGCTTATTTCTAGATTGAATAATCTTAATTTAAGAAATCTTGTCAAGTGAAAATATCTGTTTATGCAGCAAGATCATTTCCCTAAGATTTTGTGTTTTTATCTTGTTTTTAGACACACCTTTTTTGCAGTGCACCCAGCCCACCAAAAGTAGTTCTCAAAAGGCGTGAGCGATGCTGTCCCTGGGAATGATGGAAAAAGCCTCGCGCTGACAACAAGCAAACAAACACCAAAGGTTTTTAATTTCAGGCCAAGCCTGCTGTCGACAGCTCGAACAAATGAAAGCAAAGGAAGGAATGAGGACGGAGGGGGAAACGGAGAGGAGAAAGACTAACATGACACAGTGCTAATCGAGCCTCATTCTTTAAAAAGGAGAAATATCTCCCCTCTTTTGTTGATGCTGAGAGCTCTTTGTAGAGACCTAATCTGATAACAGGGTGTGAGTGTTTTCATAAGTGAACCTCAGCACTGTTTACTGAGACCCAGAGCCGCCAAATGGTGTTTGTGAAACCTGCTGTGCTACATTGAGTCTCACTAAGGGGAGTAACACTTCCAAACAAAAGTTTCATCTTGTGCTGATTACTGGCCTACAACCCAATTGGATTTCCAATAGTTTCTCTGGGAACGAACTGCAGTTTATATGTTTGCTGGAATGTCATAGCAATTAACTCATACTTTCTTTATGTGTGCCAATCATTAATGAGTACAATATGGTCCGTCCCTCCACATGCAATGAATTCAATCTTGGCGTTTTCGGAGATTTGAACACAATAAGTTTAGGAAAAGAGATATAAATGGCCATAAAATGTCATTTCCACCATCCAGGCCTCAAACTTTTCCCTTTTCCCGATCAAACTGTTGGCATTTGTTGCCATTTCACTCAAGCTGTTATCAAAAAAGTCAAATTTTCAAGCACAGAGACAAAATAAAGGGGGATTTTACGCTTCCTCTGAACTGGTTCTTGTTCCTTTAACCCTCTGGAGTCCACGAAATCGCCGGAGCACAACTTCTTAATGACGTCAAAAAAAGAACAGACACAAAATGGCCAAAAAAAGACACAAAATGACCAAAAAAGACACAAAATAACTAAAAGAAGACATAATAACATCACAAAATGACCAAAAAAGACACATTTGAACACAAACAAAGTTTAGGAAAAGAGATATAAATTACCATGTACGAACATTTAAGGCATTTTTGTGTTTATTAGCCACCACAAATGCAAATGTTGTTTTCTGTAAGTCAAAAGATTTCCATAAGCTTGTGCATTTCCACCCTGGTGTCTGACTATCTAACCCCATCACACACAGTTGTGTGTGATGCGAGCGTGTTCTGGCAGGCAGTGTTGTGCAAACAGCGCTGCTTTTTAGAACAACTGAGCTGTCGAATATTTATTGTTTGGTTAAGGTTTCAGTGAGAAATTACGACATCAGTCGGCGGCATAGGAGCTGCTCGGTGAGGGGGGATTTCCCACTCCCCCCCCCCCCCCAAACCAGTGCTGTCTGAGCCTGATCAACGCACTAAAAGACTGCAGGGTGTGTTGATGGAGTGTTCGTCTTTGGCTGATTATCAACAGCCATAAAAAAAAAAAAAGAGGCTTGCTTTTGAAAGCTTTGCTGAGATTTTTGCTTTGAAGCAGCTGAAAGATGATATTACGTGCATTGCAAGAGTTTTATTGTCAGAGTTTTGGTCTTGTCAAAATAGTAAAACCTCTGAAACACAATTTAGACAATCACTGAACACTAAATGTCTCGGTTGGAATCAGACGATGAAATATCCAGTCATGAGAGGGTTCATCTTGTAAGAAGCCCAATTTTGTCTTGCTCCACAGAAGAGACATGGTACAAATACTTCTTTGAATCAACTGTCTGCTCCTCAAAATGAACTAACATTATCAACAAATGTGAAGAAGTTACGGTGTTGGCATTATGTATTGTGTTGCAGATATATTTACTGAAATTAGCATGCTATCAAGCTAGCCCATCCTGTGTTGTAATACCATTTGTTCCTCAAGAGGCGACAATGAGTCACTATAGCTTCCAGTCCTTTAAAGAGAACGAAGAAGTAGATGCAGCTACATCATAGAAGAACAGTGAGCAGTTTTACACTTGAGATTCCATGTTTTAGTGACTGTTGGAAAGGGCCGGTCCCCAGAAAACCTAGCTCCACTGCTGCAGATATGACTTGCTCCAAGGAGCACACAGAGACCAACATCCTGGCAGAGAGGAGCCACAGGCGGCAGGCGAACGCTGCATGAACCTGCTGTACCCAGTGTCTTTACTAATCACAGCATGGATAGCTACATTATGGTGATACCCACGAAGCTAGCAGGCCAAATTTGTCAGGCTGGGCTCAAGGCAGGACTCAGATGCAGAGCAGGTGAACTTAAAGTCTCTTTATTTAAGAAGGCAGCAGAGATAATCCTCGCATGGTGAAAACAAAACAAAACAAAAAATAAAACTTTCTACAAAACACTATGAAAAGCTGGATCAGGACTAAAGGGGGGGAAATAAAAATGAACACAAAATCGCTCCAAAGGGAGGAAAAACCAAACGGCTGACTAGAAAAGCTATGAAACTAAGAACTGCGCTACGCTAATAAATTAAATAATAAATAAAATAAAAGAGAAATCACTCTTGCGAGGAATACAAAAAGGCAAAAACAAGACAAGCTGTGACTGCGGCAAGAAGGAGATAACTGGTAGGATGGCTGGTATGGTGACAGGTTCAAACACACTGGACCAAGACAAGGGAAAACACAGACTATTGGAACACATGGAGGGAAGGGAGCACCAGGTGAACACAGACTATTGGAACACATGGAGGGAAGGGAGCACCAGGTGAACACAATCGGTGATTAGGGGAGACAATCAGACAGATGACACATGGGGAAGGGCAAGTGACCTGAAACGAGAGGAGAGTTACTATTTCAAAATAAAACAGGAAATGACGAGACCAGAAAACAAAATAAAACACAACCTCGCCATGGTGTGACAAAATGATCTACTATACTCGACCCCATAGTTGGCTCCATATTGTATAATTTTAGTTTGTAAAGTTTGCCATACAAGTTTAATGACATAACAGGTTTATTAGATGTCTGACTGAAATGTAAAGTTACACAATCTTGGACAGTGTCTTTGCTTCAATTAGTCACTTATTTTTGCACAAAGTGAAACGCTGCCAACAATTAGACATTGTTGCTAACTAGCCAGCTAGCTTAATGTACAACTATGACTGATGGGCACGTGCATCTCCCCCAGCAGGGTCCTCCCTATGTTCCCTGGGACCTATGTTCCCCGTTTTTCCCAATAAGGGTCCTATGTTCCCCTGTAGCAATACATACCGGGGAGCATAGGACCCTTTGGGTTAGGGTTAGGTCTAATTGCATATGCGCGTCAAACTGCCTACAGCCTACGGTCTGTTAGGCATACATAGGCCTATTTGCCTATTTAGGCCTAACAGACCTGAACAACTGCAACTCTGACCTTCTCTGCACACCAAAGTTGCATTAAATGAACACAAAGTTCATTGCATCTGTCAGAGAAAGCTCGAATTCAACAACAAGGACAACCAGCAACTTAATTTGCAAGACGGCAAATTATTGAACTCAACTTCCTTCTTCCACTCTTCTGCTGAAAAGGCTTTCCCCCCCTTTTTCACCGGACTCGTGAGTAATGTAACTGGGCTTAGATAAGAAATCAGCAAGGACTTTAGCAACTAGGATTTGACCTGTGATTAATGATTTGGTTATATGTGTGTTTTAAGTATATTTATGTGACACACGTGTTACGATCAAAGTTGTATGTTAATCTTGCTTTATACAGACAGTCAGTCTTGATGCAACTAACTATACTAACCTTTGACCTGCTCACACACTGATTAAATTAACTGGAGCTTAACACAGCTCATTGTTTGAGGAGTGGCAACCCCCCTCACACACACACACACACACACACACACACACACACACACACACACACACACACACACACGTTTCCTTCTCTTTTGTAATGTATTCTCTATTTTATAGATGTGTGCTTTTATTTGCTTTACTTGTTTAGAATAAATACCTTTTGATTATGAATGCTGTCTAGTTAATGTTGTACATTATGAACGATATGCTGACCTCTTCTGTGTCAAGAATTCACGATTCCTTCAACCACTATTAAATATTAATATGGTAATTTGATTATAATTATATTCATAATTAATAATCAGTGTTCCAAATTGATAGTTTAATAACTTTATGAGACTGATTTAGGTGAATTGGCTATATTTTCTCTGTTTACAGAGTGGTGCCCCAACGAGCTGACTTAGAGTAAATCAAGTCATATCATTTCTTATAATTAATAATTGTTTATGATAATTATTAATAATTCTTATAGCCATCCAACCACACTTTTGAACCGTGAGATCCACACAAGTGTTGCTCAGGTTCATTCTGGCATATTTGGTATCCTTATGGAAGGGATAGCATTTATGATAACGCCCTTTTATTAATATATTTGACGCCCTGTGCAAGGTCATCACTTATTCATAAAAGAGCCATCCTTAATCTCCCCCCCCCCATCTCATTTATCCACAAAACAGCATATTGAACCTTGAAAATTAGTAACCTGCACGCACACAAACACACACACACACACACACACACACACACCTTTTCAGTAGTTTAACTCTGGGAATCATTGGACTTTTTAAGTTAATTTGATTGGAACCAGTTTAATAACTGCACAAAATCATAAAAATTTGAGACTGAGTGAAACTTCATATCAAAGCAGAACATCATGATATTTAATGGCCTCATATATCAGTCTAACTCCACTTAAAAACTGCTGAGGAATACAAAAATAATCCCTCACAGGCTTTAATATGTCAGGCGCTTGCAGGCCCACCCAGAAGAGTGACTGCAGCCATTTGTCTTTTTTCATAAGCTATTTTATCATCTGCTCTGTTGTGCCGAAAACGTACACACGTCCTCCCACACTGACTCACTCAGCTCCAGATGGAAACGGAGCCATCTTTGCTCCAGCGCCAGGACGGGCATCTTTACGCTCTTTTCATAACAAAGATTTTCAAATGTTTTCCAGACTGGATGGCAGCAGCCGCTGTGTGGCGACTGCATCAATGTCTTGGATAATGTCTTGGCACCGTCAGTTTCTGAAACATAAATAAGGCTGTAATAAGTTCTGCCTGGCAGGCGGGGGCTCCAGCTGGCCTCCACCCATAGCCGTCTAGGGTGCCCTCTCCCATTCACATGCTCTTGTTTGCTGAAAATAGCAAGATGTTTTGACTGCATGGCCCTATGATATTCCTGTCCATTCTTAAAGTGTCTCCAGGCAAATATTTGTGATTTATGGGGCTATAAACTCCAATTAAAGCGAGGATTAATGAAAAGGGTAGTCTGATATTTGTGTATCATTTCATAGTATAAAGGAGACGCTTAAAGTGAAATAAATGATGGAGGAAAAAAGAGAAAATTGTCTAAAAAGAAAGATTGAAAGACAAGATATAGGTGGGAAAGGAAAAAGAGGGACAGAAAGAGAAGGAGGAGAAGGAGGAGAGAAGGCCTGCAGAGGATACGTCTATCCTGGCCTGAATTACTATCATTATTGTAATGACTCTGTAATGTTTTCTTTCCTGGACCAGTAATTGTTACCAAGCCCGCTGTTCAGAGGTGCAGGTGGACAAATTGCTGCCGAGCATTACTTTCCATCATAGCAAGGAGAACATAATCATTTCCACCATCCAGGCCTCAAACTTTTCCCTTTTCCCGATCAAACTGTTGGCATTTGTTGCCATTTCACTCAAGCTGTTATCAAAAAAGTCAAATTTTCAAGCACAAAGACAGTAAAAAGGGGGATTTTACGCTTCCTCGGAACTGGTTCTTGGTCCTTTAACCCTCTGGAGTCCACGAAATCGCCGGAGCAAGACTTCTTCAGACATCACAAAAAGACACAAAAATGACCAAAAAAGGCACAAAAAGACACAAAATGACTAGAAAAAAGACACAAAATGACAAAAAAAAAGACACAACAACAGACATAAAATGACCAAATAAGACACAAGAAAAATAGACAAAATGACAAAAAAGACACAACAGACGCAAAATGACCAAAAAAGACAGAACAACAGACACAAAATGACCAAAAAAGACAGAACAACAGACACAAAATGACCAAATAAGACACAATAAAAAGACACAAAATGACAAAAAAATACACAAAAAAACAAAAATGACACAACAGATGCAAAATGACCAAAAAAGACACAACAGACACAAAATTACCAAAAAAGACACAAAATGACTAGAAAAAAAAGACACAAAATGACCAAAAAAAGACACAACAGACACAAAATGACCAAAAAAAGACACAACAGACACAAAATGACCAAAAAAGACACAAAATGACTAGAAAAAAGACACAAAATGACTAGAAAAAAGACACAAAATGACAAAAAAGACGCAAAATGACTAGAAAAAAGACACAAAAAGACTAGAAAAGACACAAAATGACCAAAAAGAAACAGAAAACACAAAAAAAGACACAGACACGAAAAGACATGAAAAGGATTTAAAAATGGACAAAATAGTCCAAGACTCCATAGAGTTAAACTTCTTCTTATAAAGTGAAAAATATATCTGCATGCTATGTGTCTAAAATCTATTACACAATCATTAAAGTTCTTTTTAATATGGAAGGAATGCAGACTTTTCCTGAGATCCTGCCACTTTCTCCAGCTCTCCACATGAGCCACAGTTGTGTTGTATCTGCATGTATTGACCCTTTTAAACTTCCACGGTCCATATAACCCATATGAACCCCCGCCTACCACCACCTGCGGCAAACTGTCCATGACTCTTAAAACCAGCCAGATGTTGCTTTAAGTCTGGGATTCCTGAGCGGTTTCATGACAAAGGCTCACAGGATTGAAGCAAATTAGTTTGCCGATGTGAGAGGATTTTTATTGCAGGATTGTATTTCTTTATTTCATCTGTGTGCAAATGATATCTCATTAAACTAACCTAATTAGTGAAAGATTAAGTTTTTTTTCTGGGTACTCTAAATGACTACCTTATTTTACTTTTAAAAAGAAAATGTCCATGTTTCTTTTGAAATGTCATTTTATTGTCCTGCTTCCACTTTGGTGCGAGTACTACTACATTGCCCAGAATGCCTTTCAACTCCCCCCCTGACAACATGTCTGGACTTGCTGCATTTTTAAGAGTAGGAGAATATTCAATTCAATTCAATTCAATTCAATTCAATTGGCTTTATTGGCATGACATAACAATGTATATATTGCCAAAGCAAGCATCAGAAAAAAGATAACAAGATAAGGAAAGCAATATTTACAATAAATTATAATTCTGTTATTCATTTTAGATGAAAAGAAAAACTAATAACAATAAAAGAAAGCAATATTTACAATCATTGAATTACAATCAACATATAATTTATACAATCTAACTGTCCCAGCAAAAAAATAAGAAAAGTAAAATTTAAAAAATAAATAAAAACAAAACAACCAACAGCTGTGTGTCACTGGCTGTCTCTCAGTGTGTGACAGGCAGAAACATAGAGTGCTGCTAATCTACAGCTCTGTGACCCTTCCCCGAGGAGGAGCGGCAGTTTTTCCTCATCTGACCATTTTAAAAAACCTTTTTTGACGGATTCAAATTTTTGGAAATATGTTTCTCTAATTAGTTCATATTTTTGACATTTGGTGAGGAAGTGTAGCTCTGTCTCAGGCTGACTCAGGCTGAATATGATGACAGCCACTTTACTACACACATCAGTCAAGCAAGATTTTGTAAGTAAAAAACTTTTATTTATTATTGTCACGCCTCTTCACTCAGAATTCCACCTGTTTTGTTATTGCATTACATTTTGGTCTGATCTATGCTCTTGTTGTACTAATTGATCTCTGTGCCTTCTGCATTCTGCATCATATTCTGTATTTTAACTGGGATGTTAGTTTTGGCTAGCAAAAAACAAAAACAATATGTACGATTCTTACCTAAAACAAATTAAAATTAAAAATGAAGACATTTTTAATGAACAAAAGTTCAAATAAACTGTCATTAGAGGAAATACATCCTGTTTAATGTTTTCATTTTAATGTATAATAAAGTCATATATAACCTTATTGACACGTCGTGGATACTCTGTATCTCTATACTTTGTTCTGCTTCTCTCCTGATGACGGCTCGCCTTGTTAGTGACCGGTCAATCAAAGGTAGCCAAATCATACGATTCTTTATCTACTATTAACTTCTAAATGGGGCCATTATTTACACTATTAACATCATATTGTCTTGAAGAACCATAATTTTGTCCTAAAAAAAATTCTGAAGTAATAAATCAAGTGAGAAGTTTTCTCATTTTGTATTGAAATGAATGGACAGAAATGCTTCTGTAGCTGCCGTCAGTGCCCCCTGCTGGAATTTTCGGTAGAATGCAGCTGAAGGCACTTCCTGGTTTGCCTCACTGCTCAGACCTGGAGGTTGCCGCTTATATTTGACACTGGGTGATTGCTTTGATGTGTGCAAATTGGTGGGTTTAGAAAGAAGCCATCAGTTGTCGATTCAAATACTGACACCTAAACTTAAAAGTAGGGTTGTATGAGGTACTTTTCAATCCATCGTGATGGCAGTCAGCAACAGGCAGGAGAACAGACATGGAGGCTAAACAATGCACTGCTGTGGACTGTAGCGGCAGCAAAATGTAGCTACCTAAAAAAGAAATCCATATTAGCGTAAGTGTATGCTATATTTAGAACATTTTCACTCCTTCACCTTGCTGTCAGACAGCCATGTTTAAGTTTAAATTAAAGGAACTGAATCTGTTCTTTGCTATTATCAAAGCCACCAGACTCCATTGACAAAAAACATCATTTTTACCCCCCACAACACAGGAGCTGCTGGTCTATCGCTGCCTCTGTCATTTAGTTTATATTTGTTATTGTGTGACTCTGGTGAATCTGGACTAACCCCTTAAAACATCAAAGCAAAATAACAAAAATAAAACTTACTGGTCAATGCCGTGTTACACCAGCAACTCCTGTTGTCCTGCAAGGTAAAATTACTGTTTTAGTCAAGCGAGTCTGGTGGCTTTGACAAGAGCATAGAACAGCTTTCAATTCCTCTTACTTAACGCATTGACGCCGGGAAAGCATTACCGCATTTCTACCATTAAAACCGGGAGCGCTGTTGCGTCACTCTACCATTAAGGCCGGGACAGCGGATATGTCATTTTGTAGTATTTGTATTTTTTTCCACCTATTTTCGGTCTCTTGGCCAATGAAATGCATCAGAATCATGATCAGAATACATGCGGGAGTGTTGCAATGCAACATTGGACTTTTCCAGAACTTTGAAATCATGGAGGAAGACGACTATAGCGGAGGAGCTCAGAAGTAAGTGACGGAAGCCATCTAGCTGAAAACAGCGCCGATGATTTAATTGCTGGTCCGACTTTGAACCCTCGGAACCAATCGACCGACATTTATGGATGAGGAATATGTTTTTAGACGACATATTTTCACCGAAGAACAGACAGATTTGTGGCCATCTGGAGATAATAATAATATTATTAATAATATATTAATATTAATAATAATAATAATAATAATAGGCTAATTGATTGTGATGATGATATAAGAAATCATGACTGTTTATGTCTTATATTACTTTATGCGTCGTTGAGTACCCTGAAAAGTACAATATATAAAATGTATTATTATTATTATTTATTATTATTATGATAAAAAACATTTTATTACAGTAGGCTAATGAGAACTATGTCTTGTTCTTCCAGTGGTCATATCATGTTTGCATCTTGCTAATGGGCATGTATTAGTATTATGCATAGGATTTTTTATTCAGTCAAATGTAACATTTGCTGAGTTTGTTGATTTTTTAAAAAACTTTATTGAAGGTTTGGACAAATAAACTCAACTTCGTATGAAAGCCACGGGTATAAGCTCTCAAATACTTTTTGAATTTAATTTTTATCTGCTACAGAGGCTGAAAAATCTATTATTTAGTAGGTGTTGAATTTCCAGAAAAACTTCAGGTTTTAGGGGGTCATTTGAAAATCGCCCATAGGTTTTCCAGGCATTTTTTTCCAGGCGCTTTAGGCCTTAATAGGTTAAAGTAAAAAGCAGTCTGGAAAAAAGGTAAAGCAGTGAAAATATTCTAAACATAGCATAGACTTAAACAGGTATTGTTTTTTTTTTAAGGTGCCGTTTCCTGCTGCGCCAGCCCACGGTGGTCAGTAGCCCTTTTCATAGTGCCGTCCCGCAAATGTCCCGCTATATTGCCAGAAAGATCTGTGCTGGCTTTTTGCCTTCGGGCGTTTATAGTGATCCTGCAAAGGTGTGATACTCTGCCCTTTCATAGTACGAACGAGGTGGGAGGAGACAATAGTCAGAGCAGCAGCAGGGCTGCACAGTAGCACTGTGCTAATAGGCTACACAGTTAACTCTGTAGCATTACAGTGTGCATGTGCTGCAGCAGTATGTGTTCACTTAGTGATCTCTGTTTACAACAAGCACCGGACACTCTGTGCAGTTAGCGACGTCGGTTTGTTTGCGATCGGTGGCGGACACCACGTGTACAGTTAGCATGCTGGTTTGTTTGCGATCTGTGGCGGACACCACATGTACAGTTAGCATGCTGGTTTGTTTACAATAAATAATCCATGTTGGTACTCCTGCTCTAATAATACTCCATGATCTAATAATACACTGACTATGGATAAATAACTAATACAACCCCATTTCAAAAAGTCTGACTGTCTCTTTAACGTTTGGTGTTTTAGTTTGCTGAAGCATTTTCTACTATCGCCCAAAAATAGCCATAGAAATGTTCAAAACACACGGCCAATAGCCTTAGTAGGGAGGGTATTTACTAGCATCCACATACAGTAGGACACATAATACAGCCTCATCCGAGGTCTCCACAGATTTTGCTGCATGCTACATTCCATTTCCATACAATAATGTGACTCTTTTTTTCCCACCAGCGACTTTCTTTTCAGTCCCAGATGGTTCCCCGTTGAGTTCTTTAATGTCCTCGCAGGCGAACATACATCAAAAGGCATCTTTTGAAAGTGTTGTAATTACCAGTGTGAAAGCAGCACATATGTGGCACACACTGCATCAATCATACAGTAACACCTGATTTTAATCACCTCACCATGGCTGCAGTGATCATTTTGACACCCACAAGGCATTTAGCTGGGAGCAAACTGCCTGAGAGGAAAAGTGGGATATTTAAAACTATAATTTTCCAGAGAAAAAGCATTAACCACCAGTTCTCTTTGTTTTTATGTAATGACAAAATACCCTCACATGACTACATTTTTATAATTCTCATCCCTGCAGTGAGTTTGCAAAAAATAAACCCTGAAATCTTGTAAAAACATGCTTCAACTTAATACCACTAACAAAAACATGTATTTTAGCTTTGAAGGAGAAGTTTTGCAATCTCACATTTGACCACAATGAAATTATTTTCAACAACTGTTAATCCGTAAATTGTGGTGTTCCTGCACTACACTTCCCAGAAATCACCAGTCAAAGTTCTGTTCGTGGTCAATTTTTAATGTAAATCCACTCCTCTCCATCTCCTTTTAGCTTTGCTTTACTGTCCACCAACTCCTGAAGAAAAGCTGGCTCTTAATGCTTCGTTTTCTACACCTGTGCTTTTAGCATCTCTGCACCATCATTGCAGTCAGAGAATTATTGTAACAGCACTTTAGCAGCACTTTCTACCTACATATAAGCCGTGTTTCCTTTAGGGGAAAGAGTGGCCACCGGGAAAGTCTCAGATCACGCCCTCTCAAATGTCTGCTCACTCTGAGTGTCTCCATTACAAAAAGGCCTCCTCTCGCTAACTGCACACAAAGGCAGCAGTTTATCATAAACAAATCAGCATGGCTAATTATGCACATCGTCTCTGCTGATCATAAACATCGTGATCGGGAATTAACGGCATTGCTAACTGTGCAGAGTGTTCGGTGCTTGTTGTAAACAAACAGAGATCGCTAAGTGAACACCTCCTGCAGCAGCAGCACATACACACTGTACTGCTACAGAGCTAACTGTTAGCCTATTAGCAATTTGCAGACTGGACGCAAAGGGGTTGACATCCCCTCCGGCTCTGCAGCTGGGAGAGACTGCTGCAGGAGGACTGTGCCGCTTTGACTCGTTCTTTCTCTTCTTAACGAGCCGCCGGCACCGTAAAAGTATAGTTTTGATATCACAGCTTCAGTTTCTGAAAACGGCCTGTGTACATTTCTGTTGACTGAGCATTTTTATACTTTCACAGCAATTACACAGCCCCTTAGACGAAAGAAAGAAAGAAAGAAAGAAAGAAAGAAAGAAAGAAAGAAAGAGTTGTACTCACATGCTTCCACGGTGAGCAAAGAATCCAAAAGCAGAGAAAATATTTGATGAATGGAAGTAATTGGGGGCTGCATAAATAAATATATCAAACATCCGCCTTCAAACTCTCAGACAACTTGTGCAGTCATTTCCAAGTCTTTTCGTTTGCTCACTACTTCCCACACACATGCATTTTCACTAAATCCTTTCTTTTTAAAACACTTCCACATAAACTGTTTCACACAGACGGACAAGTTCTGAGCCTAGGATGGGATAAATGAAACTTAGACATTTTATACAGATTATAACTGTACTACACAAGCACAGGTTTATCACTAAAAGTAACATTGTACATTATACTTTATATTTTAAATGATTTTTTATCCATTGTTATACTAATATGGAGTAGAGCAGCTTATTATTTTAATGGAAATAGCTAGAATTGTGATAATATGTACAGTGATTTTAGGGTGTTTGTGACGGTTAGAAAAATGTATTTTTTTCTGTTATGTTGCAGGCCAAATTGACCCATTTCAAAGTTTAAAAAAAAAAAAAAAAAAAAGAAAAGAAAAATATATTAAAAGTATTTTTTTGGGATGAAACTCCTTCTGCTTGGCTTCTGCTTTATAAATGTAATCAACATATTAATTTCACATATTTGCAACCCCATCTCTTATTTTGTTGTTTTGTTATTTTGTTCATTTCTGTGCTTTACTTTCAGTACAAATCCTCTTGACTCAATTTGACCCTGAACAGAATGTGTGATGTGTTCATTTATCAACATCACTTCATAAAAAGAAAGAAAAAAAAAAGTAAAAAATAAATAAATGTTAAAAAATATATTTAATGTAAAACTATTTTATTTTATATGTAGGTCTTTCCAACACCATTGCACTAAATATTGATTAAAATGGTTAGTAATGGAGTTAATAATGAAATATAAACAATGTTTAATGGGATTTTTTGGTTTCTGACATTTTTGGATGATTAAACATGCCCCAAGTCAAATTGACCCAGGAACATTATTGCTGTTCCTGAGAAAGGAACATAACAAGAGGGTTAATAGTTGTACTATAGTGGGTACTGCATGACCTGCAACAACTTCCTAGTCCTGGGTCTACTAATGACCTGGATCAGCTTCTTGCTGTCACTTTAATCTGGGTTTCCATCTCTTACGACATTTTTAATCCTTAGAAGTCTAAGCATTCACATTAATTAACCCTTTGGAGTTTGGGGCTATTTTGTCGGTTTTTGACTCCTTTTCATTCCGCCTGTATAAACCACTTAAAAATCTTTACCATGACGTGTTGGTATCATTGTTTTTAGCACAACCTCACCTACATGACCTGATTATTTTTTCATTTTGACTTACTGGGTCAACATTTTGAACACATAAAACCCCAGAAAAAAACAAAAAAATTACGAACAACCAGGCAGCAATCTCCGTGTCTGAGCATGGAGGCCAACCAGGAAGTGTCTTAAGCCTGCAATCCACTGAAAATTCCAGCAGGGGGCGCTAAGTTTGGCTGCAAAAAAAATCTGCCCATTCATTTCAGTGCAAAATTTGAAAACTTCTGACTTGATTTATTACCTCAGAAATTTTTTTCAGGACAACAATATGGTCTCAATCACTAGTAAAAAATCATCTTCAAGACAATTTGATGTCAATAGTTCTAATAGTAGCCCCATTTAGAAGAAAATAGCAGATAAAGAATCGTATGATTTGGTGCGTGGCTACAGGTCACTGACAAGGCGAGCCGTCACCAGGAGAGAAGCAGAGCAATGCGTATCCACGGCAACGTGTCAATAAAGTTATATATAACGTTATATAGATAGAAAAGATCTGTCTCATAATTTGGTCTCATAACTTTGACCCTTTCACACTGTATTTTCACTTAATGACAGTTTATTTGAACGTTTTGTTCAGTAAAAATGTCTTGTTCAGCGTTTGGTTGGACTAACAGACACTCCAAGGAGTCGCTGCTCAGTTTTCTGAGGTAAGAAAGATACATTTTGTTTTTGTTTTTTTGCTAGCCAAAACTAACATCCCAGTTAATGCTCCAATTAATGCTAACATGAATAAGCAGCGGCTTCTCTCAGTCGGGTTGCCGGTGTAGAGAGGCGTGTAGTCAGTGTCGTCAGATTCCTCGCGCTCCGCCACAGTCCAATTATGGTCTGCTCCGCGTATCAGAAACAAGATGGCGACGAGTATAACGATGAACTCGAGGCTTCCAACGGGCAGTCCACAAACCAATGGGTGACATCACGGTGACTACGTCCATTATTTACATACAGTCTATGCGAACAACACACATAAAACACAAAAATAAACCAAAAACACACTCAAAATTACAAAAAAAACTCAAAACTCAAAACACATAATGAAAAACATAATAAAAATACAAAAAAACAAAAATTACAAAAAACATATAAAAAACACAAAGAAATTACAAAAAACACAAAGGAATTACAAAAAACACATAAAAAACACAAAGAAATTACAAAAAACTGATAAAAACACAAAGGAATTACAAAAAACAACAACAAAAACAGTAAACACAAAATAATGTATGTAATTGTTTTTTTTTTTTATAATTTTGTGTTTTTTTGTATTTTTATTATGTCTTTGGTGTGTTTTGAGTGTTTTTGTATGTGTTTTTTGTAATTTTGTGTATGTTTTTGGTTAGTTTTTTGTGTTTTATGTGTGCTGTTTGTAATTTTTTTGTGTTTTTTTTCTGGGGTTTTTTGTGTTCAAAATGTTGATCCAGTAAATCAAAAAGAAAATCAGGTTCTACATGTGACGTCATGAAGAAGTCGTGCTCCAGCGCTTTCGTGGACTCCAGAAAAAAAAAGTCGCAGATTTACGAGAAAAAAGTGGGGAAAAGCTACTTTTTTCTCCCAGATTCACCACTTTAACCCTTAATAGGGCACTCAATTAAAATACTTGCAAATTCCAAATTTCAACCCTAGAGAATATTGGAGGATATTACATACTGCCAGAATGTGTAAAATAACATGAAAATAATATTTTGAGAAAAAAGTTTACGAGATTAACGTGGCAAATCTACGAGAAAAAAAAAGGTGCAGATTTAAGAGATTTAAAGTGGCGAATCTGGGAGAAAAAGTTGCTTTTTCCCCACTTTTTTCTCGTAAATCTGCGAATTTTTTTGCGCAGATTTGCCACTTTACATCTCTTAAATAAACGACTTTTTTTCTTGAAATATTACCTGAAGTTCCCAAATAAAGTTCTTTGCCTGATAAAAGGTTAAAGGGCTTCTCCTGGTATTCACATGGATTTTAAATGCATTTTTTTGCCGGGCATCATTCACATATGTCATTATGCAGCCCCTGGCTTATTGTCTTTGGCCCTCACCCACCACGGTGTAAGTCTCTGAGCCTCACCATGCTGTATGGGACATGTTTCTGGTCAGTGACTCATGCAGCATGTTGAACCATGTGAAACCACAGCTCTGTGCCCTTGTGTAAGTGTGCCAGGAGGCCTACAGTACTGTCGGAGCATGCCTTACAAGCCGTTTCCATGCTCTCTCAGTGAGCAAACTTGCAAACAGCTGCGTTTTCCATCAGAAGTGGTTTCTGGAGATATGTTTTTTTTCCTCTGTCTTCCTGAGGTGGGGTTGGGGCTGGGGGCTGACAGGATCAGAGAGATTTGGGAGGCAGGGCTGCAGATAAAAGTAAGATGTGCCTCGCACTCTGCGGTACGGTCCATGCACACATTTATTAGAAACAAAGTCTTATATCATGCAGTCTAAGATTTACTGCCAGTGGAGACAAGTTGAAGAAGGTCGCCATGGCCTGTGGGGAAAAGCTAATCAGAGTGTTTTCTTAACTAATGAACTGTGAGATGACTCACTTAAACTCACATTAAAAGAACAACATTTTTAGTAAGAAATGTTTTGTTCTGACTTCAGGTCTCAGGCTTCAGTTTTTAATGCGTGCAGTTTCTTCTTTATGGGGGCTTAAAACAGACGACACATTCACAAGGATGTGAATACAGGATTTAATTTGTCTTTACATCCTGATACTGTGTGTGTTTTTTGTAATTTTTTGTGTTTTTTTATGTTGTGTGTTTTGTGTGTTTTTTGTAAAAAAAAATGGAAGATGTGAGAGGACACTGTCTGTTGCCGCTTCTCCCTCTGAGCTCAATTCTAGCAACGTATTTTGCTTCATATTTATATTGTGTACACGATATACGTTGAAATACTCCATCCCCCAACTGCTCAATCTACAAAACTACAGGACTCCAGCCTGTATCCCTGCCATTAAACAACTTGGACTTCTACGCAGACCCCGCTACATCCATAGAAGCTCCCGCAGAAAGTTTGTTTATTCCCAGTCTGGTCACTCCATCCCATCCCTCTGGTCTGCCGAGCGCACTGTCGCACTACTGCATCAGAGCGCCGCCGCACCTGGATGTAGAAATGGAAACACCACAACACCTCTACACCTCAAACTGGACAGAAAACGTGGAGTGGACTTCAGTCTACTTCAGCCACTACAGTCCACCACCCCATCAAACCTCAAAATAGAACTGTTAAATACACAATCTCTCACAAATAAATCCTGCCTTATACATAACCACATCTTGGACAAGAACATTAATGTAATGTGCCTTACAGAGACCTGGCATCAGCCAGAGGCCTATTTTGCATTGAATGAAGCCTGTCCCCCTGGATACAATTATTTTGAGAGAGCCCGACGCACTGGTCGGGGTGGCGACCTAGCTGTCATTTACCTCAGTGACCTGAAACTGTCCCTCCTATCTCTGCCTGAAACATCCACTTTTGAATGCCTTGCATTCAAATCCAAACCCCCTTCCCCCGTGACTGTTCTACTCCCAAACCAAACCCAACATTCATTCGAGAGATCAATGAACTTCTCACCACACTATGTACCACTTCTGCACATACCATCATACTCGGAGATTTAAACATTCATGTTGACACCCCCTACTGTCACCCTGCAGTTGGATTTTTACAATTACTGGACTGCCTTAACCTTACACAGCATGTTGATGTTCCCACACACAACAGAGGGCACACACTGGACCTGGTCATCACTGACTCTGCCCCCATCACAAATCTGTTGGTGTACGATATGGGAGTGTCAGATCACAAAACCATTTCACTGGAGTTAAAACTATCTCACCACATCAAACCAAAACGGCAAATTCATTTCAGGAACCTGAAAAGCATTGTAGAACCTGATAATGTAATAAAATCCCGTTAATGTAATAACCCTGTTAATGTAATACAAATCTGCACTTGAGTCCATTGAAAATGTAATAAAACCTGATAATGTAATAACTTCCCGATAATGTAATAAAGTGCATTTCCCAATAATGTAATACACTTTTTTACCAATAATGTAATAAAGTATTACATTAATGGGAAGTTACTACATTATCAGGTTAGCCTTCATTTCAAAGTCCTGATAATGTAATAATTCCCCAATATTGTAATAATTTAACAGCAGACCACCCATTACTTGAGTTCAAGTGGTGATACTGTGTAGGCCAGTAGTTCTCAACCTTTTTGAGTCGTGACCCCCCAATTTAACAAGCATGTTGTCCCCCGCTCACTGAACACAATGTCACACGCACAGTTCAGATCACCCAAAAAAGAAACAAAATGACCAAAAAAGACACAAAATGACCTAAAAAGACACAAATGACCAAAAAAGACACAAAATGACAAAAAAAAGACACAAAATGACCAAAAAAGGCACAAAATGACCAACAAGACTAAAACACATGAACACTTTAACATAGTGGAGACAGAGCTGACTTCCAAAATGATTTGGCGACCCCCAGAAATCATCTCGTGACCCCAATTGGGGTCCCGACCCCAAGGTTGAGAATAGCTGGTGTAGGCAACTCTAGCTCAAGAGCTCTAGCGCCACCAACAGGTCAAAGTTGAATGTTTATTCACTTTTGACCCGTTCATCCGTTTTTCACAAAGGATGTATCACTGGAACCCTTGGGCCAATCCGAGCTCAATGCATCCTCAATGGGGTTTTTCGGCCATATTGGATTTTCCGCCGTCTTTGATTTGATCAAAAACCTTAAAAGGCTTTTCTTATCACAAATTTTGTCTAACCTTCTCTAAACTTGGCCCAGATGATCTTCCGACCATGACACACAAATGCATTCAACATGTTCTTGAAATTCAAAGGCACTTGGCTGTGACAACCAATCACACTTAATGGCTAAGTCGCCAAACAGGAAGTTAGCCTATTTCTCAGCAACCCTTTAACATATCTCAACCAAACCTGGTATATAGTCATGACGTCATCCTGGGAACACCTAAACAATTTGGTGACCTTTGACATCTAGGGGGCGGTGCAATATCGTAAATGTGTTTTAACTCCTATATCTTCACATAAGTGGATTGCAAACTTATTTTTCAATGTCTGGTGATATTGCCAGATCTCTCCAAATAGCTCCAAAACTATTTTGCACATCAGAATTTGGCTGCCATTCTGATCTTTGAGCATCCTGGTGTTTTTAACTCTTATTGACATTAAACCGGCTTAGAACCTAGGAAAAAAACCTGGTCTCAACCAGCCTTGGTGCCATCCACTATACATGCCCCTTCATCATTGCTTGCAGCTTTTATACGTTTTTGGAATGGATTATTTTGTATTTCAAACTATATGTAACTACTTGTGCCTAGTGCTTTCAGAACATTTTCACATAATCAACAGCAATATTAGGCTACAAAGCACTGCTCAAACAGTGCAGTAACACTTTACTTTTTACTAAGTACATAGGTTGGATACATTGTATTAGGGACCCTGTAAAATAAAGTGTTACCAACTGTGTTCTGAGCTCGTTAAATATCACTGGCAAATTGCAGTGAACTCAAAATGCAACAATTTTGTATTTGTTTATTTATTTAATTTCAACACACAACAAAAGTAACCTATATCCAGAAAAGCCAGTACTATATAGTGTTACCAACAGTGCTCTGAACTTTTTAAATATCACTGGCAAATGGCAGTGGACTCCAAGTGCAACAATTTTGTATTTGTTCAGTTAATTTCAACACACAACAAAAGCAACCTATCCAGAAAAGCAACCTAATTTTAGAGCCACCATTTTAGAACTTCTTTATGGTTGATGTCTTCATCATGGCTATTTTGAACATGGATTTGAACTTTCTTTCGGCATCCATATACTGAACTGGTGTATAATCCATAAACCAATAGCAAATAGACAATGTATTATCATTATTGAATGTGAATATTATATGAAATAACTTCACTAACCAAAGCCTCATTTGCCCACCATGTTTTAGTAGATAGACTAATTGAAGTAAATATAGAATATAAAATACATGTATAATAAAAAGAAAGACTTTATACACTGGACAGCTATCGATGAGCCTTTGGTATCAGCATGTAGTTAGAAAAACGATGTAGGTAATGCAATACTTGTAATGTAATACTATATTTTTGATTATTCATATTAGTAGTAATAATATATTACTGGAGATGATTAAAGACAATAATAGTATTAATAATAATAACAACTAGAAACAACTAGAGTGGATGCAATATACTGGCTAAAATGTTGCTATGTTGCTGAGCTCACTAAGCTAGCTGCTTAATTTGAAACATGTGTATCAAGGACATATAAGGAGAGACCTTTGACCTTCATCATCAAATCAATTAATCTTTAAGTCCCTACAAATACTCATACAAATTTGTATCACTTGCACCAATGCATTCTAGAGATACTGCACTCAAGATTATCATGGCTGTCAGAGAGCGAAATGGTTTTGAATTTGAAAAAGCTGTTTTTCTTTGTTCAACTTGGTCTGAAGATCATATGCCAAGTTTCATGAAGATTGGACAGAATATGTGGCCCCCTAGAGGTCAAAGGTCACCAGATGTTTGGGGTCATATGATGATGTCATATGTACAAAGTTTGGTTAAGATATGCTAAAGGGTTACTGAGAAATGGGCTTACTTCCTCTTTGGCGACCCAACCATCAAGTTTGATTGGCTGCCACAGCCAAGTGCCTTTGAATTTCAAGAAGATGTTGAATGCATTTGTGTGTCATGGTTGGAAGATCATCTGGGCCAAGTTTAGAGAAGGTTAGACAAAATTTGTGATAAGAGAGGCCTTTTAAAGGTTTTTGATCAAATCAAAGATGGCGGAAAATCCAATATGGCCGAAAAAACCCATTGAGGATGCATTGAGCTCGGATTGACCCAAGGGTTCCAGTGATCCATCCTTTGTGAAAAACGGATGAACGGGTCAAAAGTTAATAAACATTCAACTTTGACCTGTTGGTGGCACTAGAGCTCTTGAGCTAGAGTTGCCTACACAGCATCACCACTTGAAACCAAGTAATGGTGGTCTGCTGTTAAATTATTACAATATTGGGGAATTATTACATTATCAGGACTTGCGAAATGCAGGCTAACCTGATAATGTAATAACTTCCCATTAATGTAATACTTTACTACATTATTGGTAAAAAGTGTATTACATTATTGGGAAATGCACTTTATTACATTATGGGGAAGTTATTACATTATCAGGTTTTATTAAATTTTCAGTGGACTCAAGTGCAGATTTTTATAACATTAACGGGGTTATTACATTAACGGGAATTTATAACATTATCAGGTTCTACAAGCATCAACCCAGACACCATGACTTCAGACCTCCATCACATCCCCTCTGCCAAATTCCCATCAGCAGATGAATCAGTTGACTTCTACAATCACACACTAAACAGTATCCTGGACCTCCACAGCCCCCTGGTTTACCTCAGAGCTACGGACCATGAAAACAGCTGGGCGTGTACTTGAGCGGCGGGCTGCAAAATCTGGACTCACTGTTCACAAGTGGCCTATCAGGAACACCTAAAGGCCTATTCAAAGTCACTCACAAAAGCATGTTCACAGTTCTATTCTAACATCATAAACAAAAGTCCTGGAAACTCAAAACAGCTTTTCTCCACCATAAATCATCTCCTCAAGCCACAGACCCTTTCACACACCGATAACACAGAAGAGCAGTGCAACAGCTTCATCACCTTCTTCAGTACAAAAGTCAACACCATCCGCTCTCTTCTCTCCAGCTCCCCTGCTCTGTCTGTCCCTACTGCCGACCCACAGCCTGGGACTCTCCAGCCTCTCTGCTACTTCCCCGAAATCTCTGAGCAGGAGGTTGAGGAAATCGTCCGCAGGATGAAACCTTCCAACTGTGCCCTGGACCCTTTTCCTACAGCCCTGGTCAAATCAAACATCTGCACTCTAAGTCCCCTGATTACCCAAGTCATCAATCACTCACTCCAGGCTGGCTATGTTCCAACTGCTCTGAAATCTGCTGTCATCACACCGCTTCTTAAGAAACCCACCTTATACCCAGAAATCCTCTGCAACTACAGACCCATCTCCAACCTCCCATTCCTATCAAAAGTGCTGGAAAAAGTTGTTGCTGCCCATCTTCATGACCATCTCAACTCACACTCCCTCTTTGAAAAATTCCAGTCCGGTTTCCGTCAAGCCCACAGCACTGAACAAGCTCTGGTCAGAGTCACCAATGACCTGCTCATGGCAGCTGACACTGGCACTCCTCATCCTCCTGGATCTGTCTGCAGCTTTTGACAGTTGACCACCACATCCTCCTTCAGCGCCTCCATCACACCATCAGACTCTCTGACTCCACCCTGAGCTGGTTCAAGTCTTACCTGTCTGGAAGAACAGAATATGTCTCCCTGGGAGGGGCAAAGTAAGAGACACAGACTGTCACCTGTGGTGTCCCTCAAGGGTCGGTTCTCGGCCCCACCCTGTTTACCCTCTACACTCTTCCCCTTGGCCGCATCATAAACCAGCATGGAATATCATTCCACTGCTACGCTGACGACACACAACTATATATAAAAACTGGTCAATCACTATCATCATCAACATCATCACCGTCATCATCTTCATCAACACTGAGCACCTGCCTTGAGGAGATAAAGGCGTTGATGGCAAAAAAACTTTCTACAACAACTCTACAATAGCTCAAAAACAGAAGCTATCCTAGTTGGCACACCACACCAGGTCCGGTCATCTTCCATAACACACATCACCTTCTCTGGTCAAAACATCCCCCTGTCATCTACAGTTACCAACCTGGATGTAAAATTTGACACTCACCTCACCTTTGACACCCACATTAAACATCTCTGCAAGACCTCCTTCTACCACCTCTGGAACATTGCCAAACTGCGCCCCACACTCAGTCTGTCAGATGCAGAACAACTGGTCCACGCCTTTATCTCCTCAAGGTTGGACTACTGTAACGCACTCCTCATCGGGACTCCTAGCAAGAGCCTATGAAAAACTGCAATATATCCAGAACAGCGCTGCTAGGGCCCTGATGAGGGTGCGTAAATATGACCATATCACACCCATCCTTCACTCACTCCACTGGCATCCTGTTTCATCCAGGATCGACTATAACATCTCCCTACTCACCGATCAGTGCATCCATGGAAATGCCCCACGCTACCTCAAAGAACTCCTCACACCACAAACCTCCTCACGTAACCTCCACTCCGGAAACAAACACACCTTACAGCACCCCAGGACTAAGCTTCATACAATGGGCGATCTGGCCTTCTGCTCAGCCGCTCCCCACCTGTGGAATTCCCTCCCAGATCACCTGAGGGCTCCACAAACAACAGACTCTTTTAAAAAAGGCCTAAAAACCTTTCTTTCTAGAAAAGTATTTTATTTTGTGTGCTTGCTTGCAAAAGCATACTAACTACTTTTCACCGGGCTTATTTTGTGTGATTGCTTGCAAAAGCACACTAATTGTTATTCCGTGGGCTTATTTTATGTGCTTGCTTGCAAAAGCACACTAACTACTATTCACCGGGACTATTTCTTATTAGTGCCACGGCTTAGCAGCGAGGCACTCACCATCACTGCTAGCAGTGAACCGGTAACTCTACCGCTGAGACCATGTGAACCAGTAACTCTGCCGCTAAGACCATGCGAACCGGCGACTGCCACCGAGACCATGCGAACCGGCGACTCTGTCGCTGAGAGACCATGTGAACCGGTGACTCTGTCGCTGAGAGACCATGTGAACCGGTGACTCTGTCGCTGAGACCATGTGAACCAGTAAATCTGCCGCTGAGACCATGTGAACCGATGACTCTGCCGCTGGGACCATGTGAACCGGTGACTGCCACTGAGACAATGCGTACCTGCGACTGCCGCTGAGACCATTCTAACCGGCGACTGCCACTGAGACCATGCGTACCGGCGACTGTCACTGAGACCATGCGAACCGGCGACTGCCACTGAGACCATGCAACCCGGCGACTGCCACTGAGACCAGGCGAACCGGCGACTGCCACCGAGACCATGCGAACCGGCGACTCTGTCGCTGAGAGACCATGTGAACCGGTGACTCTGCCGCTGAGACCATGTGAACCTGTGACTCTGTCGCTGAGACCATGTCAACCAGTAACTCTGCCGCTGAGACCATGTGAACCACTAACTCTGCCGCTGAGACCATGTGAACCAGTGACTCTGCCGCTAGACCATATGAACCGGTGACTGCCACTGAGACCATGCGAACCGGCGACTGCCACTGAGACCATGCGAACATGCAACTGCCACTGAGACCATGCAAACCGGCGACTGCCACTGAGACCATGCAAACCGGCGACTGCCACTGAGACCATGCGAACCGGCGATTGCCACCGATACCATGCAAACCGGCGACTCTGTCGCTGAGAGACCATGTGAACCAGCGACTCTGTCACTGAGACCATGTGAACCAGTAACTCTGCCGCTGGGACCATGTAAACCGGTGACTGCCACTGAGACCATGCAAACCGGCGACTGCCACTGAGACCATGCGAACCGGCGACTGCCACCGAGACCATGCGAACCGGCGACTGCCACCGAGACCATGCGAACCGGCGACTGCCACCGAGACCATGCGAACCGGCAACTCTGTCGCTGAGACCATGTGATCCAGTAACTCTGCCGCTAAGACCATGCGAACCGGCGACTGCCACTGAGACCATGCGAACCTGCGACTGCCACTGAGACCATGCGAACCGGCGACTGCCACTGAGACCATGCGAACCGGCGACTGCCACTGAGACCATGCGAACCGGCGACTGCCACCGAGACCATGCGAACCGGCGACTCTGTCACTGAGAGACCATGTGAACCGGTAACTCTGTCGCTGAGACCATGTGAACCAGTAACTCTGCCGCTGAGACCATGTGAACCGATGACTCTGTCGCTGAGACCATGTGAACCAGTAACTCTGCCGCTGGGACCATGTAAACCGGTGACTGCCACTGAGACCATGCGAACCGGTGACTGCCACTGAGACCATGCGAACCTGCGACTGCCGCTGAGACCTTGCGAACCTGCGACTGCTACTGAGACCATGCGAACTGGCGACGGCCACTGAGACCATGCGAACCGGCGACTGCCACTGAGACCATGCGAACCTGCGATTGCTACTGAGACCATGCGAGACGAGAAAGACCCCTTTTTAGTTTTAGACTTATCTTTTCTCTTTGTTTTTACATAATTTCATATGAAAAATACTATATTGTATCAATTTCTTTAAATGAGATTCAAATTTAAAGTAAAAAAATAAATATTTCACCTGAAATTAAAATATTATTAATGTGGGCTTATTAAGGATGTTTAACCCATCATTTCAGGACTATCAATAATTTTTTATTTTATCCAATGAGACTTGAAGTTTATTATTGTGTTTGTGGTAATCTACATTTGAATGTCATTATAGTTATGTTTTAGAGGATAAAACTAATGTTAATTGCAAAATGAATGTCATTGAAAATAATGTTAATGTCATTGAAAGGCCTTGAAAATCTACCATTGCTTTTTTTGTTTGTTTGATGTGCTTCTCTCCGGGTCAGGATTTGCAAAACAATCGTAAAATTTTGAAGCAACCAAGTAGATTGATAGTTGTGTATACAGATAGCTTTCCCCTGAGACGCCGGTGTTGGTCTCTTGCATGCAATGTTTAGACTTACCCTCTCTGCCCCCTCCCCAGAAACAACAATTACAAATCTCACAAACATTTTGTTAATCTAAAAAGTTACCATCAAGATGTAACCTCTCCTTGGATGGAAGTGTGTGCAATGGTTGGTTTAAAAAAAAAGACGATGTTTAGTATGATTGATTTGCATTAAGTCATGTATTTAAATATACATTTCATGTTTGTGTTTGTTGAAATGGAATACATACAATGTTTTGTGTATCACTTTGTGCAGAATTAACAATTTAAAAAGCCTATCTTTTCAACCGGTGAACGGGGGCAAGTGGGTCCAGAGGTCATCCAGCTGTTCTTGGACTGTGGGGGTGTCTGTATTTTCAGAACCTGATGACACAAAAATTAATTAATAAAATATTTTATTAATCAAGTAGAATATATAGAAGTAGTTAAGACAGCAGATTGTATTATCAGGCCATGTCTGTGTCCACTGTGATGGGGAAAAAAACAAACCCATACCTTGTAGACTGGAGAAGGAGTTGTGGGTGCGTTATCCATCATCCACAGCCGGCTGGTTGACGGAGGTCTTTGAGGTACCCCATGGTCGGAAGTGGTTGGGCTAAGTGGGGCAGGATCTGCAAGGTCGAGACTTGTCCAACGCACTTTCTGAGCAGCATCTTGGAAGCAGTGGTCTTCCTCGTCTCACTTGGTCCTGCAATATACAATAGCCTGTACAACAATAACTCACAAAATAACCCAATTGTAACAATAATATGCAACTGTAAGTGATCTGAACTAAATTAATTTGCTAACTTAACTGTCCCTAGACCAGCATAAAAAGCTAAACTATACAAACTAAATACTCTACTATAAACGTAATCTACTCCTGACCTAACCTAAATATAAATGTGCAAAAAATATGAAAAGTTAGCTTAGTCTGTCTTGAAGATGCTGGACACAGGAAACCTGGAAAAGTCAGAAAATGCAGTGACTTCTATACTATATATTGAGGACCACATGCTGAAAAATCTGCATAATGTGAAATACAACAAACAACAACATGGTGATGGCTTCTCAGGTTTTAGCCTACAAAATAAATAAATACAACATGTTAATGAGACAACAATACTTAATTGGATGAGAGTTTGACCAAGCGTCAATAAATGAATGAACATTATTGTAACCAATTTTTTTTTACTAGTTACTAGTTTTTGTACTAATAATCTATTTTCCCCCCATTCTCTGATTTAAAAATAAATAAATACATGAATAATACTAATAATATTGATTATCCCAAATACACCGTTCCTTCAGATATTTTTGTATATCACTATACATGACATGACAGAACAGTGGTTGAAAGTTCTTTATGAATAATAATTTCAGTGTTTCTCAACATTACAAAAGCATTTTTTTTAAATTGCTTACCTGAAAAGGTGAAGACAAACAAATGAATGCTGAAGGTCAACGAAGAACTGGATACTCAAGTCTCTTAGGTGAAGTAGTGTTTATCTAGAACAGGATGACAACCGTGAGCATTGCAGCAATGTAACAATAATGTGTTATTAATGTTTTAAATAACTGAATTAATGTATCACTTATTCATAAAAATCAGTATGAAGCTGAATATAATCATTTGAATTAAATAGACACATAGCACTTCTAGAAACATAGCAAAATTTTCAGCATATGTGCCCCTCTGCATCCTTTATAGATAGTATAAATTTTAACTTTCTTCATACATTGTTACGTGTTTTATACATTTTGACCCCCCTCAGGGGTCAAAAAGGACCTCATGACATTAGACTGGTTAAGGAAATGTAGAAAAAAATATTACCAACTTTTTTTTCACTTTTTAAGACCAAAAAATATACATTTAATTTTCTTTTTTTTTTCATTATTATTGGTCAATTTTATTCAAATATACAAATATCAAAACATAAGTTTCACTAAAAGTTGACATGACCTACTCTGTGCATTCCAATCAAGAATTATTTTTTTCCACTATTACTATTGAAAAAAGTATTCAGGTTTTTTTTTTACTTTTTTCTCTCTTGAAATGAGGCCTTAATTTGAATATTTGACTGAAATTGACCAATAATAAAGACAAAATTATGAAAATTACATATCAATCAATCAATTTTTGGGGCATGAGTTGCCTTAAATGATAAAATTTTTTTTTTTTTTTAAAGTTGGTAATATTTTTTTTCTACATGTCCTAAAAACAGTCATGTGTCATGGGATCCTTTTTGACCCCTGAGGACCATGGGTATATAGTCGATGGGAGGATCGAACAAGAGTTAAAAAAAAAAAAAAAATACATCATTTATGAAAGTAGTTTATGTTAATAACAGTCTTTGACAAACACTCACCAGTAAATAAATGGTCAGGCTGTAAATTTGTGAGGTGAAAAACAGGATTAAGGCTTGCAAAGAAGTTGAATATGAATGGATAAGTTGATAATTCTATTGACACCACAGCTCGGTAACACCTTGGTAATAGTTAGGTAATAATCTGATAATAGTGGAGAATACTTTCAAAAGCTTTCAGTGTAATAGTACCCAAATGTACCCTATACTAAATTTAAGCCATTAATGGCTATGACTCTGGTATTACAAATACACCTTATTACATAATAACCTCTATTATCAAAATAGTACTGCAGTATTAATATCAGAAGAAAACAGGATTAAAGCCTACAACGAAAATGCTTCACAGCACCACTTGAGGACACACACACACACACACACACACACACACACACACACACACACACACACACACATGAATGAATCCAAAGCTGTTTAAGCCTACATTTTCAACTTCTAATGAATCTCTCTCTGTCTCTCTCTCGTACACACACACACACACACACACACACACACACACACACACACAGAGTACATCAATATTAGTCACAGGAGCACATACTTCAGGTACCAGTTGACATGACAAATTGGAAAGAAGAAATGGTAATAGTTTGGGTAATAGTCTGCTAACAGTAGTGAGTAACATTGACATTGACACAATGTAAATATTAAATGGTGAAGTAAACTCATTATTACAGTAAATTTTTACAGCCCTGACTCCATGGTTAAATGTATATCCCCATGATTATCTTTTCTTTTTAACCTCTCATTACCAAGTGACATGAGTTTCAGTTTAATATTATCCAAATACACCGAATGTTCAAATTTAGCCATTGATGAGTATGACATTGGTATTACTATTACACCTTATTACATAATACCAAAGCATCCTCACAAAAAACAGGGTTATTATCAAGAAGCTACCATCAAAATCCACATACAATTAGCTACATATCACAGTTAAAAAAAAATTCGTCAGGCAAAATTGTACTCAAACCCTACATTAAAAATGGCATTTAGACAACATTAATCAAGGAAAATAGCATAAGCTAGCAATTTTTTTTTAGCATTATTATATTATCATGAGCATAATGCCACCTTCAACCTTCACCTTCAAAACACAGCAATCATAAACTGTTGTGGCCTAGATTATCAACCCACAATGCATTATAGGCTGTCTGTCAGTACTGTTATAACAACTGTTAGCATCACGCTGTCTGTCAGTAGCATCAAATCAGTCAAACTATGCAATGCACTCTTAGAATCAATAGTGTTTGCTAATACCAGACACATCTACTGTTATAACAACTGTTAGCATCATGGTAACTGCAACATGGAGTAACTGTGAAGATATTCTGCCTCGACGGACCATTTATAAATTGCTTCGACATGATGCTAAAGCTAGCTCGCTAGAGAGCGCTAGCTGAGACCTAAGACCAGTAGCCGCGAATAAATTAGCAAAATAAAATTACAAACATCGTCCAAATGAAACTCAAATAACTTGCAACTACATTTCACAAAATTGTCGACGGTAGTTTAAAAATTCAAATATGAAAATGCTAATATTGTAAGGCAAGATTGTAACGGCATTATGCTAGCAAAACATGTCTTCTTACCTCAGACGAAAAGCCAGAGAGGCCGAGTCCCGCCAGCGGACAGGATTAACATCAAGCCAAAACACAAGGAGCCAATCAGATTCGTCCCATAACTGTGCTCCAATCCAGTGATTCCCAACCGCTGTTCTGGTATCCCTGTATCCAGGGATAACAGAGGGAACGATGGAGACTGGTGAGCCAAAGGGCCACTAGCTTGCCAAACTCCAAACTCTTCTGCTCTATGAAATCTTCCTCCAGAAAATGCTAAGTACAGACGCTGAAGTGTTTTTAATTTCACCACCGTTATAACCGGAGCTCGACTGAGAGCACAACACTCACGACAGTACAGCGGCATCAATCCACCGCAGTGACAGACAGGCAGTGAGACAGGTCAAGTTAAGTCAGCAGGTATTAAGTCATCAACTATGTCCATACTCCAAAACAAACCGTATACACAAACACAATAATTGAAACGTAGCTGTCCGATTCTGTCCCTCTGTGAGCCTCTTATTAAACACACCTTTCACCTCAAACAGCAGCCTTCATAAATACCCTCACCACTCTGAGCCTAAACATGAGCATATCTGCAGCTCAGGATTGGTCTGAAATGACTGTCAAAAATTAAAAAGTAACCACAATAATATTTTAAAAAACCACCTGTCTTAAAACCCCAATAATTCCACATCAACATAATTTAATTCCTTGGCCAGAGGAGGTCATCACATCTGATGCAAACCTCTAAAGAAATGATTATTAGGGCCTCAGGGCAATCGCACCGAACACTACTGTTATACTGTGGATTTTTTCTTATTCCTCTTCCGGACGCTTTTCGTCCTGCTACTAGTCCTACAACTTAATGATCGGGATCGGTGTGCTATTACTTTTCTCTACAGAATACGAATTTTTGCTGCTCAAAGTTTTGCATTGAAATGAATGGGACGGCCGACAAAAAATGAGCAAAAAAGAACAATAATTGGAGGTTTTTAAATGTCTACTTCTCCGGCATAATTTCACCTAGAGACTCCATTTAAACTTTAAACAGTAGACACAAGTCTTGTGTATTTCGATAGGTCATATAGTTTTTTATCAATCCCTGTTCAATGACCATGATCATTTTTGGAGAAATTCTGAGATTGTAATGGATGTGTATTGCACGGAATGTTCGTGTCACAGTGTGTGATGTCATCGCTCAGAGTGTAGAGGGAGAGGTAAAACTGTCAAAAAATAAATTTGAAAACTGCGCTCCAGGCCGCAAATTCCACTCTACAGAAATAATTTATACATAGAAACGTAGGAAAATTTGTCTTCTCACTCACAATCCTCTGGTAAAGCTGTCAGAGTCATAGTTTGGGCGTACGACGCAGAGATGCGGCACCAACACGCACCAACTGCCTCATTGGCTCCCATATTAAGAACGCAGGAAGATTTCTGAGGAAGGGAAATTTAACAGTTTTTTTAGATCGCTCTAACAAAGCTATTTTTAAATTTTTCTTAAAAAAAAACATATGTAGTTCAGGAAGAACTCAGGATGCTCAAAGTAAAGTCGGATCAATGATAGGTATTATGGTTTTGCCAAAATTGCTTTCTGTTCGAGGCCAGAAATTCCACTCCACCTCTGGCTGCTGTCACTCTTTCATTAACAGGTGTCACTTAATTCTGTTGATTGCTTTGATCTGATTGCCTTTAATCTTTGATGTGATTACAGTTACAGATACACACACACACACGCACTAAAGTGCGCACACTCCTCACACATGCATACACATGCGTCATACATGCACACAGGTAACTTTATGTGATTTTAATTACACACACACACACACACACACACAGGTAACTTTATGCGATTTTCGCTACACACACACACAGGTAACTTTATGTGATTTAAATTACACACACACACACACACACACACACACACACACACACACAGGTAACTTTATGCGATTTTTATGAGGGCCATTTTATGCCAGCACACTATACTAAAACGCGTGTACAGCGCCTATGCGATGACATCAAACGTCTAACGCGCGCGTGTAAATTCCATTCACTTTCAATGGACAGACAGGCGTCACGCAGGTGTCACGCAGACGCTGTACACGCGTTGTTGCACATACGCCTACGTGACGGCTGCGTGACGGGTGAACTACGCCTCAAATACGTGACATGAAGAACCGCGTGACTGTTAAGTACAATTCTACATAGGCGTACAGACACGCGTATTGCGAGTACACCAGATAACATGGGTGACGGGTGAAAAGTATGAGGGGTATTTTATGCCAGCACACTATACTTAAACGCCTAGAATGCGTCGCCTGTGCCAGCATAAAGTCTGATTAATAGGCGTGCTTACAGACACGCGTATTGCGAGTACACCAGATGACATGGGTGACGGGTGAAAAGTGCCACGAGCGAACGTAGTGGACGCCTGTGTGTGTGTGTAACGCGTGTACTTTAACAGTGTGTTACTCTGTGTAACAGTTCAGCTGTTACACAGAGTCTCAGCTTCATATGGTATTGTTTATAAGAAAGCACAACTTACAGATGAACTCCAAGCCCCCACAGAGCTGTCAGGATATTTCTATTATTTTCAGGCCAGTTTTTATTTTCTTGTTAACGAAATCTCTCTCTCTCTCTCTCTCTCTCTCTCTCTCTAGGTTTGAATGATATCGAATTGATATTTAATGATAGCAAGGGTGAAAGGGATAATTAAAATAATTTCAGCTACTTAAAAATAGTAGGCTAATAGTAAAGTGCAACGCTCACAGCCAGTTCCCAGCTTCGCGCTCGGACACACAGTTCATTACGCACCAGCGATTACGGCAGAAGCCGTAATCGCTGTCACCCCTGAATATTAAGTAGCCATGCGGACCTATCTAATGAATATTCAGTAGCCATGTGGACAGCAGTCCGTTCACAATATGATTCCATCGGACCTTATATCTACACTGTTTAACCCAATTCGGCACTTATGCACAGTCCCATTATGTTTTACAGACATTCGTAGTTAACTAATGAGGTAAAACATTTTGTTTAAGCTGCATTTTGCTGACTTTCACTCCTAAAACAGGCTAATTAAGCCTCCGGTTTTGGCCGGAAAAACGTTAAGTTTATCTGGTAAGTACGAGATAGTCTTTCTCTTCATCTATAAGTTGTGCTTTCTTATAAACAATACCATATGAAGCTGAGACTCTGTGTAACAGCTGAACTGTTATAGGCTTACACGCGTTACACACACACACAGGCGTCCACTACGTTCGCTAGTGGCACTTTTCACCCGTCACCCATGTTATCTGGTGTACTCGCAATACGCGTGTCTGTACGCCTATGTAGAATTGTACTTAACAGTCACGCGGGTCTTCATGTCACGTATTTGAGGCGTAGTTCACCCGTCACGCAGCCGTCACGTAGGCGTATGTGCAACAACGCGTGTACAGCGTCTGCGTGACGCCTACGTGACGCCTGTCTGTCCATTGAAAGTGAATGGAATTTACACGCGCACGTTAGACGTTTGATGTCATCGCATAGGCGCTGTACACGCGTTTTAGTATAGTGTGCTGGCATAAAATGCCCCTCATAGAAAAGTGCCACCAGCGAACGTAGCGGACGCCTGTGTGTGTGTGTAACGCGTGTACGCCTATAACAGTTAAGCTGTTACACAGAGTCTCAGCTTCATATGGTATTGTTTATAAGAAAGCACAACTTATAGATGAAGAGAAAGACTATCTCGTACGTACCAGATAAACTTAACGTTTTTCCGGCCAAAACCGGAGGCTTAATTAGCCTGTTTTAGGAGTGAAAGTCAGCAAAATGCAGCTTAAACAAAATGTTTTACCTCATTAGTTAACTATGAATGTCTGTAAAACATAATGGATCTGAGCATAAGTGCCGAATTGGGTTAAACAGTGTAGATATAAGGTCCGATGGAATCATATTGTGAACGGACTGCTGTCCACATGGCTACTGAATATTCATTAGATAGGTCCGCATGGCAACTTAATATTCAGGGGTGACAGCGATTACGGCTTCTGCAGGCAGGTAAACCTACCTAATTACAACTGGTGCGTAATGAACTGTATGTCCGCGCGCGAAGCTGGGAACTGGCTGTGAGTGTCGCACTTTACTATTACTATTTTTAAGTAGCTGAAATTATTTTAATTATCCCTTTCACCCTTGCTGTCATTAAATATCAATTCGATATCATTCAAACCTAGAAAGAGAGAGAGAGAGAGAGAGAGAGAGAGAGAGATTTCCTTAACAAGAAAATAAAAACTGGCCTGAAAATAATAGAAATATCCTGACAGCTCTGTGGGGGCTTGGAGTTCATCTATAAGTTGTGCTTTCTTATAAACAATACCATATGAAGCTGAGACTCTGTGTAACAGCTGAACTGTTATAGGCGTACACGTGTTACACACACACACACGCGTCTGCTACGTTCGCTGGTGGCACTTTTCACCCGTCACCCATGTCATCTGGTGTACTCGCAATACGCGTGTCTGTAAGCACGCCTATTAATCAGACTTTATGCTGGCACAGGCGACGCGTTTTAGGCGTTTAAGTATAGTGTGCTGGCATAAAATACCCCTGATAGATTTTCGCTACACACACACACACAAATGCGCACGTAAGCGCGCACACTCCTCCAGATACATGTTTCTCTCACACACACACACACACACACACACATTTTGAGGTTAAAGGGCATAGTTTGAAATCTCTGAAGAATCTCATCATCGTGTACACACACCGGCAGTAACCCCCGTGGCCCTTTTTAAAATTTCCCCAGAGGAAATTTTCTAGGTTTTACTTATTATTTTTTACCGTGACTCCACGTTCTCCACGTCAGTCAGTCAGGTTATCCTAAATTCCGCGACCTCCCTCGCCACATCTTGCAGGCTATATTCTTGTGATGCGTGCAGTTTAGCATGCGCTATTCCTTTACTTGGCCTAACTGCTTCAAATGCGTCTCCATGTGTAGTGGCAGATTTTAAAAAGAAAAAGAAAAACTTCGCCAACACGAACCAAAACAATGCACAATCACTTACTTTTGGAAAAATATTTTACTCAACAGAAGTATTGACTACGGAAGCGTATTGCTGCCACCCTTATAAAAAAATATCCTCCATTTATCTCGTTATAACGAGATACTATCACGTTATTTCGAGATAATGATCTCGTTATAACGAGATACTATCACGTTATAACGAGATACTATCACGTTATTTCGAGATAATGACAGTTTCTCGTTATAACGAGATAATGAAAGTTTCTCGTTATAACGAGATACTATCTCATTATTTCGAGATAATGATAGTTTCTTGTTATAATGAGATAATGAAAGTTTTGCGTTATAACGAGATAATGAAAGTTTCGCGTTATAACGAGATACTATCACGTTATTTCGAGATAATGATAGTTTCTCGTTATAATGAGATAATGCATGTTTCTCGTTTTAACGAGATACTATCACGTTATAATATAATAACGAAAAGACAAGCCAGAATAGGCTATGGCTCATTTGGACGATTTAATTAAGTTCTATTTTAAGCTTGGTTTGAGACATGGTGAGATTCTACAGTTATTGAATACAGTGGATGATATTGTTATCAGTATGCGCACTCTGAGAAGGATTTTGAAATATATGGGGTTGTACCGAAGAAAGAACGAAACCGATCCTCTTGAGGTAGCGTCGTTCCTCATTGATCAACTGGAGGGGCATGGAAGGCTCCATGGGTACAAGCTGCACCACCTCAACTGTATCCAAGCTGGATATGTTGTCACCCAAATCTGGAGACTTCATGGACAAGCAGCTGATATTGTTTAGTTGCCTTGCCATCATCCAGGTAGGGTACCGGTGCTCTTTTTCCATCTCTTGTGTGTGTGTGTGTGTGTGTGTGTGTGTGTGTGTGTGCGTGCGTGCGTGTGTGTGTGTGAGGGATGGGGGGGAATACAACATGTATATTACAGATAAAATTAATTTAATACTATTATTAACTGGTTGTATCAGACGCGTAGCCAGTAATGGGCCTAGGCGGCACTGGCCCGCCCATTTTACTCACTGGCCCACCCAGACAAGTTTGATAAAAACATATTTTGTTACAAAAAAGTATAAACATGTAAGTAAAAAAGGAAATAAATGTATAATTGTATTTGTAACCCGGCCCGTGTGGGATGAGCCTCTCCACACCCTGGAACTCTGCGTTGTGTTGTTTATGATGATGTAGGGTGGAGGAGGGACCAGTCGGACACGGGTGGTCGTTATATTTGCGGCTCGGACCGCATCATGCTTTATTTCCCACAACGGCAGGCAGCTCAACCTTAAACAGTACCAGTACACTGGCGTGAGACAACAGAAAGATTAAAGGACGGTGTTGTGTCCTTACTGGTTTCCACACTAACTGGTTGCCGTAGGCTATGATCTGCGCATGTTCTGTTACGTGCGAGCTGTCCGTGGTACTGAAACAAGTGTTTCAGTACCACCAGCCGTTAATGTAAGAATTCTGTCTGATGCAGGCCTATGTTATGCTGTGCATTAACACCTTACCTACTGTCTGGGTTTACCTGTAACTAATGTTGTGATGTGAATAAGCCATATGGACCGACTGTGCTTATTTGTTTTGAGTAATACATTTTTTCGCAAGAAGCCAAATCTCAACCAGACTTCATTGTATATGGTTGATTTATTATAAATGAAAGCGTGTGTTGTTCTGTCATAATTCATACATCTGCTGGTTGTTTTCATTCTTCGATTTGCTTTCCCGGCATATTTGTATGATCTGCACATGTTCTGTTACGCATGAGCTGTCCGTGGTGTTGAAACAACAATTGCCGTTAATGTTAGAATTCTTTCTGATGCAGGCTTATGTTATGTTATGCTCTGCGTTAACACCTTATCTACTGTTTGGGTTCATCTGTTGTGCAATAAAATGATTTATTCTGCCGTGCGATTGAGCCGATACGCATGTTTTGTCTTTACTGTTGTACTGAGCTCTGTTGGGAGAGCTTAGTGTTAGTGTTTTGCTGTAATTTCCTTTGTAATGCATAATGTTGCAAAGTAAAATTGTCACTGTTTTTCCAGTTTGTCTATATTTGTCATTTTTATAGTTCTAAATTTTAACGAGTCCTTTTTCTGGGAAAAGATGGCCCATTCGCTTTTTTACTGGCACACCAGAAATATTATTTCTGCCTTCGCCGCTGGGTTGTAGCAATACACACATGCTCACTATTATCTCTATATGGGTCATCTCTGTTCTTTATGTATGTTAAAAAAGAAAAATACAAGTTCTACTAATTATTCAACTTGTCACATGTGCTCTATCCAATCATGTGTTGACCTGATTTTAAATTAAACATTTTATAGGTCAGTAGAGGTTGTCTCTGAATCACCATGAGAGTGCTGCAAGGAACTGAATTCTGTCTTTAATCAAGAGCCAATAAGGGCTCATTTAGGCTATAGTATGTTTTCACCACAATTATCTAATGCAGCCAGTACGTATTCATCTTTATTCATGCTTTTGAGTAACAATCTTGTCCACGGTATTGTGTCTTACCATACAGGAAGAACTGCAGCAAGTTGCACATTTGTGGAATACCCATGTCATCCGCAAGAGCAGAAATGCAGTAGCTCCAAATGGACGTCCGATTCTCATGTACACCATCCCTCATCTATTTGAAGGACAAGATCACCTGAAAGAGGTCTCTCAGGAAGCAGTGGAGGCTTGTAAACAAGAATGCCAAAGGAGAGGACCTTACCCTTGTGATGAAACAGTGTTTAACATGCGTTGCCTTATAATGACAGATAACTTCTTACACTCACCCACCACAGCAGATGAAGCTATAGAGCTGTATCTTTTCCTGAGAGCATGCATTCTAAACGATTTAGAAATTACACCATGATGTCTGGAGAATTAAGGCAGGACTATATTGTGAACTGTTGATCTGGTTAGTTTTGAACATTTGAACAAAAGGGATAGTATGCAAGAATAATACTTCTTTTTTTTTCTTTTTTTTTACCAAGTTATGTATGTACAATAATTCAGTGTGGTTATGTTTCTCAGTACCATGTGATTTGTGCTTTGGAGGTGGGGGCTCTTTATTCTGCTTTCTTCCTTGTACCTCTTAATTTGTTTTTACAGAATAAGACAACTTTAAACATGACACTACATAAACTGTGTGTTTCCCAACATTAAAGTGCAATAAAATCAATGATACAATGAGCCATGAGTGCAAGTCTAACTTTATTTTGTAGTAACATGCAAAGTTCATTGTAGTATCTCATTGCTGTCTCTGGGAACTCATTAACATGCATTTCCTGATAAAACAACATGCAGGTCACAACAGTATAAAACAGATTTGTTTTGTTGATGCTTTTGTATTTGCACCATGATGTTGCATACAGAAGCGTCTTGCTGCAATCCTGTCTCCATAAATTTGGATGTAGTCAGCCAGAGCATCATCTTCCATACATTCAATAACTGTGGCATCAATCTGTAAAAAAACAACATAATACAGACAGACATAATAATTACAACTCAAGTACAAGACTACATTACTTATGGACACACATAAGAAAGACAGAGTTTTGTTTGTATTATTATTATTATTATTATTATTATTATTAATAATAATAATAATATTAGTATCATTGAGGACCTTCACATAAAAAATAACAACTACTGGCACAAGACCATTGCCCAAAGGCTAAATAGGCTATATCAGAGTCTACAGCTTTGGTAGTGCTCTGCGTTAGGCAAAGTGCTGTGTGCACGTCCCACCGAAATTAGCCAGGTGCAGACACACAAACAGGGAAAGCAACACTGTAGTAATAGCTCTCCCACAATACTCCGGCGTTATTCAAACCATAGCTCTGTCGCCCGAATTCAGACAATGTTGCCTGTGGAACAAACAACAAGAAGATTTGATACAACACAAACCAAATAGCCTAGCTGCTAGCACTGCAGCTAAAGCTAATTTAACAGGGCACTTCGCATGAAACCAGGTATCCTGGCCAGTATTCGGCTAACCTTGTACCAATTTTCTACACCAATTTACTATTGACATTTCCCTAACCCATAGCAAGCTGTATACACATTATTTTACACTGTTTACCATCACCGGCTAGCTAAATTAGCCACCGTAATCAAAGCATACACAATATTTGAATTAGTCGCTGGGTTAAAAAAAATAGACTTACATGATCTTGCTCCATGCGAAGAAGACATTCTTCAGGTACCCCACAAACTCGAAGGTATCTTGAGAGTAGAGAATCCACATTTTAACCATGGCGAAGCAGGAGCTCACTATCAGTTCATTGGTTGGCGGAGACAACTATAATTACGGGCTATAACTTCATATCTCGAAATGACGCGATAGTATCTCGTTATAACGAGAAACTTTCATTATCTCGTTATAACGAGAAACTATCATTATCTCGAAATAACGTGATAGTGTCTCGTTATAACGAGAAACTTTCATTATCTCGTTATAACGAGAATCTATCATTATCTCGAAATAATGTGATAGTATCTCGTTATAACGAGAAACTTTTATTATCTCGTTATAACGAGAAACTGTCATTATCTCGAAATAACGTGATAGTATCTCGTTATAACGAGATAAATGGAGGATATACTTTTTTTTATAAGGGTGGCAGCAATACGCTTCCGTAATTGACAGTAGCTAGCTAAAAAAAACACTTGAGGCTGACCTTAGATCACATGGGTTCCTTTGACCCTTGAACCCCGTGTTCCGTTAAGACCCGCCCTATCCTGCCTCTGACCCGCCGCTACCAGCTGTCAGCAGTAAACTGAAAAGGCACCCACGTGGAGGGCTGGAAAATGACCAATCATAAGAGGCCTGGGGTCAGCCTTGGCTCCGCCCCCAATGTGTCAAAAGTCCTCGCTCCGCGCAAGCAGAGCTCCACCGCGAGCGAGCACGGCGGAGAATCTGCTTCACAGTTGCTGAATATGTGCGCGAAGATCAAACAAGTGCACGCGGCAGTTGAAATCTGCGCGCGTGACACAAAATAAATGCGCGTGCAGATGTGTTATCGCTCGCGCGACTTTTGTCTCAAATATGACGCCATACTGCTCTCACTCAACAGACATGAGCTGTATCCCAATGTCAAGGATCCTTCCTTGGTAGGATCCTTCCTTCAGAGTCGGGTCCTCCGGAGGCGAGGCAAGAGTCCTTCCTTTCACTGGTGTAACGCACAAATGGGACAGCCTTCGGAGTGTGCAGCTGTGCGTCATTGCGTAATTGGATGTCCTGCTTAAATTCAGCGCCGCTTTCGGCCTTTTGGCTAAGATCAAGTGTAGTAGGCCTATCTGTTCTTATCAGTTTAATAATAAATAAATAAATAAATTCAGCGCCGCAATTTCAAAATCAGTTCACGACATGGATGTGTCTTTGGCATCAGCACTCTGCAACATATTTGTGGAAATGGAAGAAGATGCTTTATGTCCACGATTTAGCAAGTAAAAGCCACAAAGTAGATTAAGCCTGAATATTTCACTGATCCTGGCTGAATTTGGCCGCTACTTAGTTTCATAAAAGCAGCGGAGCATAATTCATCATGGAAATGTGTTCTGTGATTTTTTATTTTACAGTACAGTACAATAACAGTTATTTATAAATAACAATAACGGATAATAGCGGACTTTCGGTCCCTGTAAACACAATAAAGAAATGTATAACTTTCTGAATGGCATAGTTGCACATGACTGAGACGGCATTAATTAACTTAATCGGCAATGTATCAAGATGACGTTTATTATCTTTAGCTAAATATTCTGGCATTTGTTTATGTATATGTTTTTGCTTGACTTTGAACACACGTTTTGTAAGTTATGTGATAACATTCAGTGTAAACTGAAAATACTTATATATTTAAATGCATATTGCGCCGCCGGCGTCGCTGTTTACTGCTGATTGAAGCCCCTTTGAGTGGCCACGCCCCATTTTACTAACTTGTGAACCGTTTTTCCTACAGACTTGGATGAGGTGTCTGTGAACTCAGGACTCAGTCCCTGTTTAACTGTTGATTCGAGCCACGAGAATGACGGTCCAGAGGCAAGCACACAATCTAAATTTCTTTAGAAATGTTCTAATTAAATGTATCGTTGTGCTTTGGCCTTTTAACCTGTTTTTAATCTTATTGTACTCTGTAGCATTTTGGGATTGCTTTTAACAATGAAAAGTGCTTTACAAATAAAATGTATTATTATTATTATAAAAAAATGTTTTGTGTGTTTTATGTGTTTTTTGTAATTTTTTGTATTTTTGTGTGTTTTTTGTGTTCAAAATGTTTCAACTAAAAAATACACAAAATGCATAGATTAGATTGCATAGATTTTTCTAATTTTGCTGTGTGCATACAGCAATTTTAATGCAATCTTTTGTGTTTTCTGTTTTTGTGTGTTTTTGGAAATTTATTTTTGTGTTTATGTGTGTTTTTGTGTTTTCATTTGTTTTTTGTATTTGTTTGAGTTTTTTGTAATTTTTTTTGTCTTAAGTGTGTTTTGAGTGTTTTTTTGTAATTTTTGGTTTTGTGTGTGTTTGTAATTTTGTGTGTTTTTTGTGTTCAAAATGTTTAAACTAAAAAATACACAAAATGACCCAAATTGTTGCGCTAAACACACAAGAAACAAATAAAAAAACAAACACCTCAACCATGATTTTACTTTTTTTGCATAGATTTTTCAAATTTTGCTGTGTGCATTCAGCAATTTTAATGCAATCTTTTGTGTTTACTGTCTTTTTGTGTGTTTTTGCAAATTCTTTGTGTTTTTACTTATGTTTTTTTGTAATTCCTTTTTGTTTTTATGTGTGTTTTTGTGTTTTCATGTGTTTCTTGTATTTGTTTGTGTTTTTTGTATTTTTTATGTTTTAAGTGTGTTTTGAGAGTGGTTTTTTTTTGTAATTTTTTGTTTTTGTGTGTTTTTGTAATTTTGTATGTGTTTTTGTGTTTTGTGGGTTTTTTTTATGTTTTAAGTGTGTTTTGAGTGTTTTTTTGTAATTTTTTGTTTTTGTGGGTTTTTTTGTAATTTTTTGTATTTTTTGTGTGTTTTTTGTGTTCAAAATGTTGATGCAGTAAGTCGAAATGAAAAAAATAATCAGGTCATATAGGTGAGGTTGTGCTGAAAACAATGATACAAACACGTCATTGTAAAGATTTGAATATGGTTTATACAGGCAAAAAGGTACATACACACGGATGGATGTTTGCCTGCACCACACTGATATTTACTGATTTCTTAACTAATGAACTGTGAGATGACTCACTTAAACTCACATTAAAATAACGACATTTCTCAGGCCTCAGTTTTTAATGCGTGCAGTTTGTTCTTTATGAGGGCTTTAAACAGACGACACATTCATTCTAGTGAACGCCCCCAATAAACAGTGTTTGCATTCACTCTATCACACAAGCACAAGGATGTGAATACAGGATTTAATTTGTGTTTACATCATGATACTGTTGTGAGGTTAATTTACAGGTTAATAAATTAGATGAAGGCCAGTGTAATGTGAAGTTTTACCCAGAGGGCTTCTTGTGTGAAACAGGAAGCAGCATCAGAGTGACCTCTAGTGGTGGGCTTTGGATCTGAGCAGAGGGAACTGATGGTTTCTCCAATGTAAAGCACCCAAGCAGAACATTTTTACCCTCTGGCGTCACCAAAAGCGCCAAATCCAGAGTTGTTGATGACATCCAGACTAGAAAACAAAGCAGCGTGGAGCCCTACTGTAAATTTACCTCTAAAGTTCTGGCTGTAAACTCCATGAGGCCAGTTTCAGTTTGATGATGATATACCAAGTAAAACTGGAGACAAGGTCAAATATATTTAGTATAAAATGATAGAACTGGATGTAACTCTCTTATATGTTATATTTCACACATTTGTTCACATTTGCAACATTTAAAATTCTTTATTGAGCATGATAGTGTTTTGAAAGTAAAAAAGATTCAAAATCACATTTTGATTAAAATGATTTAAAAAAGACACAAAATGACACAAAATGACTAAAAGAGACACAAAATGACAAAAAAAGACTCAAAATGACAAAAAAGACACAAAATGACCAAAAAAAGACACAAAATAACCAAAACAGACACAAAATTACTTCCAAAGACACAAAATTACTAAAAATACACAAAATGACCAAAATTGTTACGCTAAACACACAAGAAACAAATTAAAAAAACCCACCTCAGCCAAGTGTAGTAACATGATTTTACTTTTTCTGCAGATATTTTTCTAATTTTGTTGTGTGCATTCAGCAGTTTTAATGCAATATTTTGTGTTTACTGATTTTTTGGAAAATTCTTCGTTTTTATCTGTGTTTTTTGTAATTTCTTTTTGTGTTTATGTGTGTTTTCATTTTTGTGTGTTTTTGGTATTTTTTATGTTTTAAGTGTGTTTTGAGTGTTTTTTTGCATGTTTTTTTGTAAACCATTTGTGTTTTTGTGTGTTATGTGATTTTTTTTTTTTGTAATTCTGTGTGTTTTTGTGTTTTATGTGTTTTTTGTAAAAAAAAAAAAAAAAAAAGTTTTTTTGTGTTTTCATGTGTTTTTTGTGTTTTTTGTATTTTTTTATATTTTAAGTGTGTTTTGAGTGTGTTTTTATGTGTGTTTTTTGTGTTTTTTTGCATGGTTTTTGTAATTTTGTGTGTTTTTGTGTTTTGTGTTTTTTCTTGTAATTTTGTGTGTGTTTTCGTGTTTTGTGTTTTTTCTTGTAATTTTGTGTGTGTTTTTGTTTTTTATGTTTTTTGTTAAAAAAAAAATATATATATATTTTTTGTGTGTTTTTATGCGTGTTTTTTGTATATGGTAATATGGTTTAAACAGACAAAAAGGTACAAAAAATACACACCATAAACATGGATGGATGTTTGCCTGCACCACACTGATATTTAAACATACTTGGTTTGCATCAGTGAATTTGAAGATTTCAAAGGAGCCAGACAGGGCCATGTTTGCCAGCCCTATGCCTTTTTCATATGCAAATAAGTTGCTTCACTTTGGTTCCTCTCTTTATTCAAGTCACCAAAGTTCACCCAAAGATCAATGTGTTTTTCCTACTTGACTATGTGAGATAGCTCAAGTGTGCTCAAGTTATATTCTCTGCATGTTTTCTTTAAGTTTACTCTTTAATTGTCTGCTGGCTCAGGCAGAGAAAAGTGGCCGAGCCAGTAGCTGATCAATAGTGTCGGGCGAGATGTTAAAAGCTGGATAGCGGGCTGATCCTGGCTCGCTTGCCACTGACTAATGAGTGTGATGTGCAGAGAAGATACAGGGTCAGAGCCGTCCTCACCCTCCTGAATAATGAAGCCCATGCTGAGGTACAGGAGGCGCAGGTTAACTCAGGGAAAAGATAATTAGACAGAATGCTTCAACGCTTCAAGATGTGTTCTCTTTTAGATTTAAAGTTCTGCTCTGATGATCAATGGCAACACTGTGACATTAGTTTGTTAATGTTCTTGCTCTTCTCAGGGCCCAAACATTTGCTTGGTACTGGGAATCAAATGCATTTTGATCAAAATCTCGAACCTTTACAATTAGCCGAATGCTATGCGTGCACTGCAAAAAAAAGTGTTGTCTAAAAACAAGATAAAAACACTAAATCTGAGGGAAATGACCTTGCTGCATGGACAGATGATTTCACTTGACAGGATTTGTTCAATTAAGATTGTTAAATCTAGAAATAAGCATGTTGTGCGCTTAAAATAAGAAAGTAACTCTTCTTTCTTTCGATGGTCTTTTTTATTGATGACAAGGCATGTATAAGACAGTCACTGTACAGGAAGAAAATTTTTGATTTTTTTTTTGTACAACATCCACCCATTATACAACACAAACAATTCCCCAAACATCCGAACGTAGACATACAGCCACTGACAGAAAATTGTAAATGGAGTTAAAAAAATATATATATATACATATATATACATACACACATACACACACACATACACACAAAAAAGAAGGATAATATACATGGAAGAAAGAAAAAGATGGAAGAAAATACATAAATAAGTAAATAATACAAAATAATAATAGTAGTAAAAAATAAAATAAAAATAAATATTAAAATAAATCAATTAATTTCATTTCATTTTAAAAGGGGGGAGGGGCTACTCAGAAATTATTGTTGAAGGTCTCTCATAAAATACCAAGAAGGGGCCCGATATTTTGTAGAATTTGTTCTCCGATCCCCGAATAGTGTATCTAATCTTCTCTAGATTATAAAGTAACTCTTAAAACAAGATGAATTATCGAACAATTCTAAATCTAAAGGTTTTTTTTTTATCTTGGTAAGAAACAAATAATTGTCGGTGCAATCTGCCGGGCCAGTTCATCGCTGTGGCCTCTTGGCAAATCTGTTCTTGCTCCTTTTAGCTTTCTTTTGGTCTCCACCATCTCCTGAACAAAACATTTGCATCTGGTTCGAATGTTATTAGTTAAGCATTGTCAGTGGTTATCACTGCCATAGATTTTAAGTGGTAGGGCCCTATTCTACCAACTCAGTAATAAGTTATCATCTATCAGTTAGTTGGATCCCCGCAGGAAATTTCTAAATAGTTGGCAGCAACCTGATGTGAAAAAATAGACCACACATCACCAGAATGCCAGAATGAACTTGTTATTAGTTTAAGAGGTCAGAGACGTGGGCTGCCGATTGGACTGCAGCTCAGGCCCAAATCTCTCCTGCCTTTGAATTCTTTGTCATTCAAAACTCGAGGACATCGGAGGATCACCTTGTTCTCCTATCCGGCCCATTTGTGAGATGTGGCCAGCCTTCTCTGAGCCGCGCGTGCAGCAAGTGGGACTTCCAATTCATTGAAGGGAGGAGCGGGAAATTGCCTGAAGGGTCGGCTCCCCTCTCTGGTGAGCCAATTTAGTCTGACCTCTCGTTCCGTCTCCTGCGTCCCAAGTCCAGATAACTGTCCTCCAATCTGGTGGCTTTGTCACGGTTGAGCTCAGGCAGCGGCGGAGCAGCTGAACCTGAACACCCACAACCACAGGGATTACTGTGTCTTCCTGAGGACCTGTGTGAGAGGAGGATTGATGCCTTTTCTGCTGACATGTGCCTGTCTCTGACGCAGTAGATAAGAATTGGGACAGCAGAATGTGCAGAAATAGCCCAACTGTCCTGTAACTGGAAGGTCAACAGTTTGATCCCTTGAAAGTGGATGGATGTGAAGTTGGCTACAAGTACACCGCTGTTTGATTAACCCTCAAAGCGCCGGAGCAGGACTTCTTCATGACGTCAAAAAAAGACACAAAAAAGACACAAAAAGACACAAAATGACCAGAAAAAAGACACAACAGACACAAAATGACCAAATAAGACACAAGAAAAGACACAAAATGACTAGAAAAGAGACACAAAAAATGACCAAAAAAGACAACAACAGAAACAAAATGACCAAAAAAGAGACAAAATGACAAAAAAAGAGATAAAATGACAAAAATGACACAACAACAGACACAAAATGACAAAATAAGACACAAGAAAAGACACAAAATGACTAGAAAAGAGACACAAAAAATGACCAAAAAAGACATAACAACAGAAACAAAATGACCAAAAAAGAGACAAAATGACTAGAAAAAAGACACAAAATGACAAAAAAGAGATAAAATGACAAAAATGACACAACAACAGACACAAAATTACCAAAAAAGACACAAAATGACTAAAAAAAAGACACAAAATGACTAGAAAAAAAGACACAAAATGACCAAAAAAGAGACAAGATGACCAAAAAATAGACAAAATGACCAAAAAAAGACACAACAACAGACACAAAATGACCAAAAAAGACACAACAATAGACACAAAATGACTAGAAAAAAAAGACACAAAATTACCAAAAAAGACAAAATGACTAAAAAAAATGCACAAAATGACATGAAAAAAAGACACAAAATGACCAAAAAAGACACATTAACAGACACAAAATGACCAAAAAAGACACAACAACAGACACAAAACGACCAAAAAAGACACAAAAAAGACATGAAAAGGATTCAAAAATGGACAAAATAGTCCAAGACTCCATAGAGTTAACTTTGGACAAAATAAGTCTGGTAACATTCAGTTAAGTGTATTTGTGGTTCTTTGAACTTCAAACTATCCAGTTACAAGCAACACACTGATTATTAGATTATTAAATCTAGAAATAAGCTTAAAATAAGAAATGAACCCTTAAAACAAGATCAATTAAAGTGCTAATTGCTTCATGAGTAAACAGGCAACAGTACAATGTAAAGAATTTACTGTGATTTTTACAGTAACTTATTGGCAGCAATTCACAAGTAACTTACTGTAGTTATTATTTACAGTAGAAGTATTTTTTTGTATTTTTATTTAGACAATTAAACACTGATTTGTTTAGTTGTGTTTACTGTACTAATTTGTTTACTGTAAGAATAAAAAAACAGTTAAACATTGTGATTTTTAATGGTACTGTATATGGCAATACGGCACAGTAAACAATGCTGTTAATTTGATGATAATTTCATCATTACTTTTTATAGAAATAACTAGTAATTGCAAGTAATTACTCTATACACTAAATAAAATAATAGCAATGTTTTACAATTGATTTCCATACTTTGTTTGTATGAAAAACTTTACTTTAATTATTTAAACAGCATTTGTATAGGACTGATTCTGATCAAAATTATGATAAAAATGGAAAAATACAGTTGTCTACTTTACTTTTCACAGTACTACACTGTCTACTGTGTTTTTTCTACAGTTATGTTTAACTACTGTGATTTTCCACAGTAATGCTATGACTACTGTAATTTTGTCAGTGTAAATTATACAGCACTATACTGTAAAAATCAGACACAGTGATGAACTGTAAATAAAACAGTCAATAATTGTAGATTTCTCTCCAAGACTGAGGAAACTGTGCCAAGGTTTATTAACCACAAATTCACCCCTAAACATAGGTTGATACCGGATTGATGATTATCCAAACCCATTACATTCTGCTCGCCCTCTTCTCTTATTTCCATTCTGTTCAGGTCGGTCTTCTATTCTGTTGTGTTCTGTAATTTCATAAGGTTTATTTTTTTCTTCTATGTTATCTAGTTTCATTTTCATTTTCTGTCTCCCCCTGTCTTCTCCCTATCTCTTCCATTTCCTTGTATTTGTTTCAGTTTTTTGTTCTGTTTGTTACAATTCTCTTGTCTTTGTCAGTTTTGTCCTTATATTCCTCAGCTTTCAATCCAGCCTACAGAGTTTTACTAAATTACTTTCAACGTGACTCACAATACTTGTCAAGGTTAGCAGAGCTGGCTGTTAGGATTTATTAATGAGCCTGAGCCTTTAGGGAGAGTTAATAAAAAGAAAAACAGTCCTGCTCTTACCCCAGGACATTGTCCAGCGGTTGTTATGTTAATCACTTAGGCCTAATTAATACCATGCATATCATTAGCAAAATGGAGATTCAAATGCCAGCATGTGTTAATTACTGATGTAGAAGTCATCTACATTTCTGCAGTGAATGGTAACTGTCTGCCTGAGCTAATTTACGTGAACTCCTGTCATCTGTGCTGAAAATGAGAAAATGACATAATGGCATGACATGAAAATGCCAAAAAGTTTCCAGAAATAATGGATAGGAGAGAATAAACAACCAATACAGCAGCTTTGTAGTGAAACTCATGCTATTACTACTACTTACTTTGTCTTTCTAACCACACAAGGCAGCAGATTAATCAGCAAAGGTCCATATAATAGAAGAATTAGAAGTAATAGTATAAGTTATAACAGTGACGCTAACAAGCCGATAGCACACGTTAGCACGGTGAAACATGCTATTAGACCAAGGTAGCGCTAACTGCACATTCTTTACTGTACATGGTCTCACAGGAATCCATGAAATAGCCACGGATTTGCTTAACTCAAAATCCATGGAATAGCCACGGAATCACTCAAATTTCCGTGAAACTGACACGGATTTCGCTACAATGCAAGTTAATATCATATCCCGTGGCTATTCCAACATACAAAGTGATTATGTACATTCACTGAGTGAATATTTAGAAAATAAAACATATATTTCTCGCTAGAAATGTGATCAAAATCCATTTTTATGCAGAAACTAAGTCAAAATATTGATTTTTTTCACTAAAAATGAGAGAACTGTCCGCCATGTTGTTTGTTCTGACCGATGGGACCTTGAAAGTCACATGACTTGGAACAAACCAATAGGAAAAAAATATACATGGATGGCTATTCCACGGATTTTGAGTTAAGCAAATCCATGGCTAATTTACAGATTCCAGTGAGACCAGGTTCGTACATGATATCACAAAGTAGCAAAGTACAAACTTACCAATGGCACGTTTGCTGTAGCTTGGCCACGTATAGTGGGTCTGTCTCCAACTCTAAGAATCAGTTTCGAGGCAAATCCGGCGTTGAACTGACCCGTGTTGGCGAAGCAGTCAAGGGCAAAATGGTTAACACAGACTAATGAGTTAGCATTAGCTACTGCAGGAACCTGGTTGTCATAAATAAAAACGAGCCATTGATTCCTTCTATCCTCCTGTGGTGGGAGAGAAAATAGACTTTTGTGCTCGTTGTTGCAGCCAACAACAGAACATTTGGCGTGTCTCAGTCTAAGCTTTGACATCTCTAGCTGAGTTACAATGGTGGATGCTACTGAAGTCGCAATGGCGTCTGAGACGGACTGAAAGCAGAGGCAGGTGGGAGCGGTCAAAGCCTTGATTGACGGCTCTGGGAGTAATTATTCACCAATTTATGCTAATTCACTCGAATCTACAAACCTGGTCTCACAGGAATCCGTGAAATAGCCACGGATTCGCTTAACTCAAAATCCGTGGAATAGCCACTGAATCACTCAAATTTCTGTGAAACTGACACGGATTTCGATACAATGCAAGTTAATGCTAGTCATATCCCGTAGCTATTCCATTGATATTTTTTCCTATTGGTTTGTTCAAAGTCAGGTGAATTTTAAGGTCCCGGCGGTCAGAACAAAAAACATGGCGGACAGTTCTTTTATTTTTAGTGAAAATATTTTTGACTTAGTTTCTGCATAAAAATGGATTTTGATCACATTTCTAGCAGAAAATATATGTTTTATTTTCTAAATATGCATGCAGTGAATGTCCATAATCACTTTGTATGTTGGAATTGCCACAGGATTTGACTGTCATTAACTTGCATTGTAGCGAAATCCGTGTCAGTTTCACGGAAATTTGAGTGATTCCGTGGCTATTCCACTGATTTTGAGTGAAGCAAATCCGTGGCTATTTCAGGGATTCCTATGAGACCATGTTGGAATCTACGCACCAACGAGTGGCAAATTGAAACGGTCCGAAGGAGGGCCAGCAGACCAAGGAGGGGGGGGGGGGGGGGGGGACAATGCAGGGATTTCAGCTTTCCACATGCACAGGTCTGGTTGGCTGAAGGATGACTAAAAAACATATGTATAGGCCAGAAAAAACACATTTTTCACAATAGGGGACCTTTAAATAATATTCACATTGACATTACCATCATGTTTCAGAGTTTTATGTACATTTATGCCATTGAAACTCTCCAGCAAGCCTTTGACAAACTACAACATTCTCTCATCAATCTAAAATTAGTTCTCAATTCAGACGAAACCAAATACATGATATTCTCAAGAGCCAGATATATTGCAGAAGATGGTCTACATATCACCACTTTAACAGGTCACAGCATTGAAAGGGTTTCACAATACAAATCTGGGTGTCTGGTTAGATCAAAAACTCACATTCAAATTTCATATTGACATACTTACACATTTACTTAAGTAAATTAAAACAAAAAAGTGGAAACATATTATCACATAGTAATTATCCAACACGCTCTAGTGATTAATGCTTAATGCTCAATGTTCCGCGGACAAATACTGAATTTGGAAAAACTGCTTTCAGTTTTTCTGTTGCATCTACCTGGCACATCTTACAACAATCACTCAAACTCAACACAATTATAACTAGGGGCCAGTTTAAAACTATGATAACCAATAACTCTGCCTTTCACTGTAACTATTTTTAACGTTTTTTCAAATGTTTTGTCTGTGCTGGTTGTTCTTCATTGTGTTTTCTCTGTACTCTCGACATTGTAAATGAGGGGTTGCCCTCAATGATTCCTCGAGAAATAAATAAAGGATAAATGAAAATGAAAAAATGTGTTTTTGCCATTTGACTGTCCAGTAAAACCTGTACTTAACTCTTACACAGGATGTTTAGCAGTATCAAGATGATCTACTGTATGTGTGTGTTTCAGGGGGATTTCCTGATATAATCTCCAGTCCTTTCATTCCTAATGAAAGTCATTCAATGTGCCACAAATCCCTCGACTTACTGCTATTGAGACAGTGTGGGAAAAGGCCACAGAACTAATTCACCATCTCTTTACTTTTCTGTTTGATTTTAAATGACTGAAAACACGATGGCCACACATGATATGACTGTCTGAGCAACAAAAAAGGGAAATCTATGGTGGCCCTGAAGTGCAATTCCCAACGGCAAATCAGACAACACAACAACAAATCAAAAAACACAACAACAAAACAGAAAAAAACAACAGCAAATCAAAAAACACAACGACAAATCAAAAACCACAACAACAAAACAGAAAAAAATAACAGCAAATCAAAAAACACAACAACAAATCAAGAAACACAACAACAAAACAGAAAAAAACAACAGCAAATCAAAAAACACAACAACAAATCAAAAAACACAGCAACAAATCAAGAAACACAACAACAAAACAGAAAAAACAACAGCAAATCAAAAAACACAACAACAAATCAAACTAGAAAATTTCATCTGGGGAAATTCTGAAAGGGGCACAGGGGCTACTGCCGGTGTGTGTACACTATGATGAGATTCTTCAGAGATTTCAAACTATGCTCTTTAACCTCAAAATGTGTGTGTGTGTGTGTGTGTGTGTGTGTGTTGTTACGGCTGCCTGCCGTTTCTTTATTTATTGTATTGTTTCCCTGCATTACTCTGCATTTATGCAAATTCAGCTGTGAGGTTGCCTGGAGTTGGTTGGACCTTTCTGGAGCTGAGAGACCTCCTACTTCCTGGTTGCCCCTACTCGTCTGTGATTGGTGCGGCAGAGATTTCTGAGAGGCAGCCAATCAGAGGACATCAATCAACAGGCTGCACCTTATAAAAGGCTCATGTGTCCATAGTTCATGGCGGCTGTGAGACAGTGAACAGTCTGCCTTTGCTGTTGGTCATATCCATTTGTGTAAATTAAGAGTATTGTGTTAGTTTGTGTGTGGTGCAGTATTGTTTAACTGTCTGAAGAGTTTCAGACAGTGTGTTTCTTTTGAACTTTGTAAATTCTCTAGTTTGTTACTTTGTTAGTTAAACACCAAGAGTTTGGACACCCTTTGTTAAATTTTAGTTTGTTTCGTTGGTTTTGTGAAAGCTTATGGTTGCTGACCTCCTTTTGTTAGAGTTTTGTGTAAGCCAAGATTTTGGTAATTTATGTTAGTTGTATATTGTATTGCATATTGTCAGCCCCATATAGCCTCTTTTTGTTTGCTTTTGTTGTAAAAGCATCCTCTTACTGGTTAATAAAACCCTGATTTAACCAGAACCTCCCAGTGTTACGTTCCACCTTCATTTCTATACCCTTTTCACATGTTACTGCTCTCAAAATCGAGCCGGGTCGTAACAGTGTGTGTGTGTGTGTGTAATTTATCAGGGGTATTTTATGCCAGCACACTATACTTAAACGCCTAAAACACGTCGCCTGTGCCAGCATAAAGTCTGATTAATAGGCGTGCTTACAGACACGCGTATTGCGAGTACACCAGATAACATGGGTGACGGGTGAAAAGTGCCACCAGTGAACGTAGTGGACGCCTGTGTGTGTGTGTGTGTAACGCGTGTACGCCTATAACAGTTCAGCTGTTACACAGAGTCTCAGCTTCATACGGGATTGTGAAAGCAGAACTTATAGATGAACTCCAAGCCCAACAGAGCTGTCAGGATATTTCTATCATTTTCAGGCCCGTTTTTATTTTCTTGATGACATTTAATGATAGCAAGGATGAAAGGGATAATTAAAATAATTTCAGCTACTTAAAAATAGTAATAGTAAAGTGCGACGCTCACAGCCAGTTCCCAGTTCGCTCTTGGACATACAGTTCATTACGCATCAGCTGTAATGTACAAATTGAATATTAAGTAGCCATGCGGACCTGTCCAATGAATAAGGATGCTTTTTGAGTAATTTTATGCGCTTGGACATACAGTTCATTAAGCATCAGCCGAGCATTGTCCGGTTCTGAGCTTTGTGCTCTGTGCGCGTTCTCATCAAAGGAGCTGCGATCGCGAGCAAGCTTCCCCCATATTCCAGGGATTTATTATGATGCAGCTACTGCGTTGCCATGGTGATGAGATAAACAACATGAAAGTAGCTTGCTTCAGAAGCAATCAGCAGCACCGGTGACCGGGCTCCTCCCGGTCAACTTCTGCCCGGCGCTGTGTATAACATGTGGCCTTCCCAAACATCAGGCTCACCCGCCGGCATTAGTTATGATTATGATTAATAATCAATAATCATTATGTTAATAAATGTGAACCGTGCATGGTTCAGAGAACAGTAGCCTATACTAGTGCATGATGATACTTTTCCCCTCTTTTTTATGCTTGATAATAAGTATTTCTTAATACAGGACTTTTTTTTTTCACGCAGTGTTGACATACTAATATTAATACCATCCTCATTTTTAAGAAACATCAGTATTTCCCAGTATCTCAAACCGAGAAGGTAGTAGTAGCAGATTAACTGCGATAGCGCCATCATTGCCACTGAGAGAGGATTTACAGAAGTTTCCTTTTTCTTTATCTTACGAGGATGGAAAAGGTGTCTATTTTTTTTTAATCCAGTGAATGCAATGCGCTTCCGTACACAAGCTCTCCCAACAGAGCTCTATAAAGGCTGTACACAATACAACAGTAAAGACAAAACATGCGTATCGGCTCTAACGCACGGCACAATAAATCATTTTATTGCACAAAGTGCCGACTACAGATGAACCCAAACAGTAGATAAGGTGTTAAGGAACAGCACAACATCAGACAGAATCCTCACATTAATGGCGATTGTTGTTTCAGCACCACGGACAGCTCATGCGTAACAGAACATGCGCAGATCATATCCTACAGCAACCAGTTAGTGTGGAAACCAGTAAGGACACAACACCGGCCTTTAATCTTTCTGTTGTCTCACGCCAGTGTTTACTGGTACTGTTTAAGGTTGAGCCGCCAGCCGTTGTGAGAAATAAAGCACGACGCGGTGCGAGCCGCAAATATAACGACCACCCGTCAACGAAGAGTTCCAGGGTGGTCACAAGGGCCGAGTTACAAATGCAATTATACATTTATATCCTTTCTTACATACTTGTTTACATTTTTTGTAACAAAATATGTTTTTATCAAACTATGATGGCGAATTTTGAGTTTAACAGCCGCTTCGCTTCACAATTAAAGCAATCCAAGTTTTACCAAGAGAGACCTATTACACAGTTTAGGCTGTTTCAGTCTACCTAAATGCAATTTAAGTACACGCCTCGGCTGATGCTTAATGAACTGTATGTCCAAGCGCATAAAATTACTCAAAAAGCATCCTTATTCATTGGACAGGTCCGCATGGCTACTTAATATTCAATTTGTACATTACAGCTGATGCGTAATGAACTGTATGTCCAAGAGCGAACTGGGAACTGGCTGTGAGCGTCGCACTTTACTATTACTATTTTTAAGTAGCTGAAATTATTTTAATTATCCCTTTCACCCTTGCTTTCATTAAATATCATTAAGAAAATAAAAACGGGCCTGAAAATGATAGAAATATCCTGACAGCTCTGTTGGGGCTTGGAGTTCATCTATAAGTTCTGCTTTCTTATAAACAATACCATATGAAGCTGAGACTCTGTGTAACAGCTGAACTGTTATAGGCGTACACGCGTTCCACACACACACAGGCGTCCACTACGTTCGCTCGTGGCACTTTTCACCCGTCACCCATGTTATCTGGTGTACTCGCAATACGCGTGTCTGTACGCCTATGTAGAATTGTACTTAATAGTCACGCGGGTCTTCATGTCACGTATTTGAGGCGTAGTTCACCCGTCACGCAGCCGTCACGTAGGCGTATGCGCAACAACGCGTGTACAGCGTCTGCGTGATGCCTACGTGACGCCTGTCTGTCCATTGAAAGTGAATGGAATTTACATGCGCACGTTAGACGTTTGATGTCATCGCATAGGCGCTGTACACGCGTTTTAGTATAGTGTGCTGGCATAAAATGCCCCTCATAGTAATTAAAATCACATAAAGTTACCTGTGTGTGTGTGTGTGTGTGTGTGTTTGAAGCATATGTATGCATGTGTGAGGAGTGTGCGCGCTTATGCGCATGTGTGTGTGTGTGTGTGTATCTAAAATTCAGTGTTTCTCGTACATTGTTCGGCGGATACAGGACATCCTGGAGAGATGAAAAAAACTGACCAAAATCGTATAAATGTGGCTTAAAACTGGATAGAAATAGAACCCAACTGATACGGGATTTTTTTGTTTCCCTACATGTATTCTGCCGCTGCTGGATTTTCAGTGCCGCCACAAAAAGAAGTTATTTGTAATATCGTGGTGAATTGAAGACTTTCACTTGCACACAGTTAAAACACAACATCATAAGTTTACAGAGTGTTGCGCCAGCAACACTTTTACCACAATAACTAAACGGTTTGCGCTATTGGGAAAATTCGAATGTTTTCTGAAAGCTGAGAAGTTTCTCTTTACAGCCAACATGGTGTCATTACGATAATTTCACTCGCACTTCTCCTGGAAGCCCACAAAACAGGAACACACACACTCAGCAGTGGAGAAATAGAAACACTGGATTATTTCTGAAAAAAGTTGACAAAGACGAAAACGAAGGACATTTTCACTATAATTAGGGCACGAGCAGGCAACGACCTGCGAGGTCCCTGTTGTATTTCTTTTTTTTTTTGTGGGTGAAATGATGTAACAAACAAGGTGACATGAGAGACAAATACACTACACCATGTGGACCACAAGTAGAGACAGCAGACAAACAACAAAAAAGAAAAACATAAATGATAAACAATTTGCACAGAGGCATCACAGGTGTATGTGCGTGTGTGCGTGTGTGTATGTGGATGAGGGGCAGATGCTACGACATAAATATAAGTATATATAACATGGCTCACTTATATGTGTAACACAATGAAAATAAATAGGCAAACAAAGCAAGAAGCGCTAACGCGAGAAGAGAGGGAGGAGGAAAGAAAGAGAGAAAACAAATAAACAAGAATAAATAAAACTAGGCCTGCAAGCAGGACTGAACGGGACCGAGCAGAGTGGAGCCGTCGGAGGAGGCCACGTCGGGCGTGGCACTGTGGGCTCAGTCCCTATGCGTCCCAAATGGCGTGTCTGTGTAAAACATGTTACTTCCTGTAGCCAGCGGGGGGCGCTATGACTGTGTGTCAATAATGACATGTGGGTGTGGTCAGTGCTGGACCTTCATCAGGTGTGGGAAATTTGGGACAGATTGGAGAATGTATGGTCAAGTTATAGAGTCTGGTGTATTATGGCGAGATGCCATATTTTGCCGGCATGCCACGCCCACATATTCGAAGGTCAGTAAAGGTGTTGATAAGTTATGTTCCCAAAGGGCTTGTAATGGTATTGACCAACTTAGAAGTCAATGGGATTAAATTTGTAGGCGGAGTTTGGTAAAGTATGCAACGTGATCATTTTATGAAAGGGGGCGTGGATTAAGCATAAGGGGCGGGGCTTTATGAAATATTGTTATTTAGAAGTGTTAAGGGCTGGACTCTGATGAAGCATGAGAAGTTTGGACCAGATGGGACAAAGTATGTAAAAGTTAAAAGGATGTGTAGTTTTGTGGCAAGACGCCATATTTTGCCGCCATGCCACGCCCACATAGTGTGACAGTCGGTAAAGCTTTCAATAACTTTTGATCCCAAAGTACAAAGCCCTTGTGATGCTGACCAAGTTTGAAGTCCATGGGGTGAAATCTGTCGGAGGAGTTCGTTAAAGTATGCGAGGTGGAAATGGGAAAAAACAATGAATTGTGCGATATTCAAACCAAGATGGCAGACTTCCAGTTGGGTTTGAGGTATGGGTCCAAGAGGCTTTTTGGTGCGTCTCCACATGATTCATGTGTGTACCAAATTTCGTGTCTCTACGTGAAGCCTACTGCTAGGGCTAAGTATGAAACATGTGACTACCTGTTGCCAGCGGGGGGCACTCTGACTGAGTGTCAATATTGATATGTGGGTGTGTTCAGGGCTGGACCCTCATCACGTATGAGAAATTTGGGACTGATTGGACAATGTATGGTCAAGTTATACAGTCTCGTGTGTTGTGGCGAGACAGCATAATTTGCCGCCATGCCACGGCCACATAGTGTGACGGTCAGTAAAGCTTTTGATAACTTTTGATCCCAAAGGCCGTGTGATGGTACTGACCAACTTTGAAGTCAATCAGGTTAAATCTGTAGGAGGAGTTCATTAAAAAATGAAATGTGGTCATTTAATGAAAGGGGGAGTGGATATAGCATAAGGGGCGGGGCTTTATGAAATATTATGATTTAGAAGTGTTAAGGGCTGGACTCTGATGAAGCATGAGAAGTTTGGAGCAGATCGGACAAAGAATGGAGAAGTTATAACGATCTTGTGTTTTATGGTGAGACGCCATATTTTGGCGCCATGCCACGCCCACATAGTGTGATGTCGGTAAAGATTTGAATAACTTTTGATCCCAAAGGCCTTGTGATGGTACTGACCAACTTTGAAGTCAATCAGGTTAAATCTGTAGGAGGAGTTCATTAAAATATGAAATGTGGTCATTTAATGAAAGGGGGCGTGGATATAGCATAAGGGGTGGTGCTTTATGAAATATTATGATTTAGAAGTGTTAAGGGCTGGACTCTGATGAAGCATGAGAAGTTTGGAGCAGATCGGACAAAGAATGGAGAAATTATAATGATATCGTGTTTTATGGTGAGACGCCATATTTTGGCGCCATGCCACGCCCACATAGTGTGACTGTCGTTAAAGATTTGAATAACTTTTGATCCCAAAGGCCTTGTGATGGTACTGGCCAACATTGAAGTCAATCAGGTTAAATCTGTACGAGGAGTTCATTAAAATATGAAATGTGGTCATTTAATGAAAGGGGGCGTGGATATCACATAAGGGGCGGGGCTTTATGAAATATTATGATTTAGAAGTGTTAAGGGCTAGACTCTGATGAAGCATGAGAAGTTTGGAGCAGATCGGACAAAGAATGGAGAAGTTATAACGACCTCGTGTTTTATGGCGAGACGCCATATTTTGGCGCCATGCCACGCCCACATAGTATGACTGTCGGTAAAGATTTTAATAACTTTTCATCCCAAAGGCCTTGTGATGGTACTGACCAAGTTTGAAGTAAACTAACCCTAACCCTAACCCTAACCCTAATTAGGGTTAGGGTTAGGGTTAGGGTAGTCATACTATGTGGGCGTGGCATGGCGCCAAAATATGGCGTCTCGCCATAAAACAAGAGGTCGTTATAACTTCTCCATTCTTTGTCCGATCTGCTCCAAACTTCTCATGCTTCATCAGAGTCCAGCCCTTAACACTTCTAAATCATAATAATTCATAAAGCCCCGCCCCTTATGCTATATCCACGCCCCCTTTCATTAAATGACCACATTTCATATTTTAATGAACTCCTCCTACAGATTTAACCTGATTGACTTCAAAGTTGGTCAGTACCATCACAAGGCCTTTGGGATCAAAAGTTATTCAAATCTTTACCGACAGTCACACTATGTGGGCGTGGCATGGCACCAAAATATGGCGTCTCGCCATGAAACACGAGACTGTATAACTTCTCCATACATTGTCCAATCTTTCCCAAATTTCACACACGTGATTAGGGTCCAGCCCGGAATACACCAACATGTCAAAATTGACACACAGTCATAGCGCCCCCTGCTGGCAACAGCAAGTAACATGTTTTACACCTACCCCGAGCACAGTTGTAGGAGTCACGCCATTTGGTACGCATAGGGACTGAGCCCACAGCGTCGCGCCCGACGTGGCCTCCCCCAACGGCTCCACTCTGCTCGGTCCCGTTCAGTCCTGTTTACAGGCCTAGTTTTCAATTTGTTTCCTCATTTTTCCTAGAGGTTTTCTAGATTTTTCCTGATTATTTTCTAGATTTTACTTGATCCTTCTCTAGATTTTTTTGGAAGCATTTCTAGATATTTCTAGATCTTTTTCTGGATTTTCTAGATTTTTTCTAGAATCTAGAAATGCTTTAGAAAAATCTAGAGAAAGATCAAGAAAAATTTTGAAAATAATCTAGAAATATCTAGAAAGATTTCGAAAAAATTAAAAGGATCTAGAAAAATCTAGAAATGCTTTCGAAAACTCTAGAGAAAAATTAAGAGAAATCTAGAAAAGATTTCGAAAAATGTAAAGGATCAAGAAAAATCTAGAAAATGATCTAGAAGTGCTATTGAAAAAACTAGAAAAAAAATCCAGCAAAAGATTTTTTAAAAATCTAGAATATGATCTAGAAAACAAATATCTAGAAAATCCAGAAAAAGATCTAGAAATATCTAGAAATGCTTTCGAAAAATCTAGAGAAGGATTAAGAAAAATCCAGAAAATAATCAAGAAAAATCTAGAGAAGCTCTAGATCTCTAGATTTTTTTTCAATATCACTTTCTAGAGTTTTTTTTAGATCTTTCTCTAAATTTTTCTAGAGCTTTTCTAGATTTTTCCTGATTATTTTCTAGATTTTTCTTGATCCTTCTCTAGATTTTTTGAAAGCATTTCTAGATATTTCTAGATCTTTTTCTGGACTTTCGAGATTTTTTTTCTAGAATCTAGAAATGCTTTAGAAAAATCTAGAGACAGATAGAGAAAAATTTAGAAAATAATCTAGAAATATCTTGAAAGATTGCGAAAACAATTAAAAAGATCTAGAAAAATCTAGAAATGCTTTCGAAAACTCTAGAGAAGAATTGAGAGAAATCTAGAAAAGATTTTGAAAAATTAAAAGGATCTAGAAAAATCTAGAAAATGATCTAGAAGTGCTCTTGTAAAAACTAGGAAAAAATCCAGAAAAATATTTTTAAAAAATCTAGAATATGATGTAGAAAACAAATATGTAGAAAATCCAGAAAAAGATCTAGAAATATCTAGAAATGCTTTCGAAAAAATCTAGAGAAGGATTAAGAAAAATCTAGAAAATAATCAAGAAAAATCTAGAGAAGCTCTAGATCTCTAGATTTTTTTTCAATATCACTTTCTAGAGTTTTTTAGATCCTTCTCTAAATTTTTCTAGAGCTTTTCTAGATTTTTCCTGATTATTTTCTAGATTTTTCTTGATCCTTCTCTAGATTTTTTGAAAGCATTTCTAGATGTTTCTAGATCTTTTTCTGGATTTTCTAGATTTTTTTTCTAGAATCTAGAAATGCTTTAGAAAAATCTAGAGAAAGATCAAGAAAAAATTAGAAAATAATCTAGAAATATCTAGAAAGATTGCGAAAAATTAAAAGGATCTAGAAAAATCTAGAAATGCTTTCGAAAACTCTAGAGAAGAATTGAGAGAAATCTAGAAAAGATTTCGAAAAATTAAAAGGATCTAGAAAAATCTAGAAAATGATCTAGAAGTGCTCTTGTAAAAACTAGGAAAAAAATCTAGAATATGATGTAGAAAACACATATGTAGAAAATCCAGAAAAAGATCTAGAAATGCTTTCGAAAAATCTAGAGAAGGATTAAGAAAAATCTAGAAAATAATCCAGAAAAATCTAGAAAAGCTCTATATCTCTAGATTTTTTTTCAATATCACCTTCTAGGTTGTTCTAGATCCTTCTCTAAATTTTTCTAAAGCTTTTCTAGATATTTCTAGACTTTTTTCTCAATTTGTTTCCTAGTTTTTCCTAGGGTGCAAATTCCAACCTACAGAAATAATTTATACATTGAAACGTAGGAAAATTTGTCTTCTCACTCACAATCCTCTTGTAAAGCTGTCAGAGTTATAGTTTGGGCGTAGGACGCACAGCCTCATTGGCTCCCATATTAAAAATGCAAGAAGATTTCTGAAAAGGGGAGATGTAACAGTTTTTTTAGATCGCTCTAACAAAGCTATTTTTTAATTTTTCTTAAAAAAAAACAACATATGTAGACATTCAGGAAAAACCCAGGACGCTAAAAGTGAAGTCGGATCAATGATAGGTATTATGGTTTTGCCAAAAATGCTTCCTGTTTGAGGCCAGAAATTCCAGTCTGTCCACCTCTGTCCCGGAACATTCGGCATCTCATCATAGTGGACATACACTGGCAGTAGCCCCCGTGGCCCTTTCAGAATTTCCCCTGAGGAAATTTTCTAGTTTGACAGTGTTTTGCTGTAGTTTCTACAAACATTTCTTACACTGTAGATTTTCTCTCTGTACTAAAATGTAATGATCAGATTGTCCTGCAGGGTTTCACCTGCCTCCATATGAGTAAAGGTGGTATCTCCACCACCACCTGTGATTTTAGTGCTAAATAGTGCCAAAATTTTACGCAAGGTAAATCAAGGCAGCCTCTTCACCATTACACCATTAGAAACACAACAGCATTTTGATGTGCAACCATGTGTTGTAGAATGACAATCATTTAACTCTATGAATCCCTTTCATCCTGCCTGTATCCAACACTTAAAATGTTTGAATGCCATGTTGGTATATTTTTGCAGCACAACCTCACCTATATATGACCTAATAATAATTGATTTTTTATTCTGACTGACTGGATCAACATTTTGAACCAAAAAGAAGAGCGTAACAATTTTGGGCATTTTGTCTTTTTTGGTCATTTTGTGTCCTTTGCTGTGTCTTTTTTAGTTATTTTGTGTCATTTTTTGGTCATTTTGTGTCTTTTTTAGTTATTTTGTGTCTTCTTCTGTGTTTTTTTGTGTGGTCATTTTGTCTTCTCATTTTGTGTATATTTTTTGTCATTTTGCGGTGTCTTTTTTTTTGTCATTTTATGTCTTTTTTTTAGTCATTGTGTGTCTTTTTTAGTCATTTTGTGTCTTTTTTGGTCATTTTGTGTCTTTTTTTAGTAATTTTGTGTCTTTTTTAGTCATTGTGTGTCTTTTTGTGTCGTTTTGGAATCTTTTCTTAACTTTCAAAACACTATCATTCTCAATAGAGAATTTTAATTGTTTCAAATGTGAACAAAGGTGTCAAATATAACATATAAGAGGGTTACATCCAGTTCTATCATTTTATACTAAATATATTTGAGCTTGTCTCCAGTTTTACTTGATAGATAGATAGATAGATAGATAGATAGATAGATAGATAGATAGATAGATAGATAGATAGATAGATTACTTTATTCATCCCCGAAGGGAAATTCGGTTGTCACAGCAGTCCGATATTCAAGTACAATAAAATACTGAGGTAGCATAAATAAAAACAACAATAGAAAAAAACACAGAACAAGAACAAGGACACTTAAGAAGTTAAGAAAAGAACATCATCAGTTGGTAGGATGGTTGGCAAGATGATGGTAATAATTAAACTGATGATATGATGGCAACAATGCTATAGTGACTAGACGGTATATAATAATAATAATAGTACAGTATATAATATATATATAATATAATATAATATAATATAATATGTAATAGCAAATAATAAACAATATAAAAGTAAAATGAAAAAATATAAATAGAGTAAGTACAAGTAAAGTAATATAATATATAATATTAATAACAATAATAATAATAATAATAATAAATAAGGCCGGTAGGGCCGGTATAATAATAATAGTAGTATATTACAGTATATAGTAATAATAGTAATAATGGCAGCAACAGTATATATAATAATAATAATAGTAATAATATTAATAACATAGCAAAGTGTCGTGCATAGATTTGGTGCAAAGGTTTAGTGCATCTCAGTAATGTTGGTTCTGGCAGAGGTAGATGAATTGTATAGTCTTATTGCAGAAGGAAGGAACGACTTTCTGTATCGTTCCTTGGAGCAGCGGGGTTGAATGAGTCTGTGGCTGAAGCTGCTCTTTAGCTTGTCCAGTGTTTTGTGGAGGGGGTGAGAGGGATTGTCCATGACAGCCAGCAGTTTTGCCAGCATCCTGTCCTCCACCACCTCCTCCAGGGTGACAAGCTTGGAGCCAACAACAGACTCCGCCTTCCTGATCAGTTTGTTCAGTCTGTTGGCGTCCTTTGCTTTGATGCCCCCCCCCCCCCCCAGGACACCACAGCAAAGAAGATGGTGCTCGCCACAACAGACTGGTAGAACATCTGCAGCATTTTGTTGCAGACATTGAAGGACCTGAGCCTCCTCAGGAAGTAAAGAAGTCTGGGCTGGATGGTGTTGAAGGCACTGGAGAAGTCGAAGAACATGATTCGGACTGAGGTGTTGGGTCTGTCCAGGGAGGATTGAGCCCTCTGCAGCAGGTAGATGATTGCATCATCAACCCCAACACGGGGCTGATATGCAAACTGCAGGGGGTCTTGTAGTGGGCACACCAGCTGTCTGAGGTGTGCCAGGACCAGTCTCTCCATGACCTTCATGATGTGAGAGGTCAGTGCTACTGGCCCTCTTCTTCTCGTTAAGAAGAGCCTTCAGGTCGCTGGTTACCCACGGTTTGTTGTTTGGGTAACAGCGGACCTCTTTAGTGGGGATGGAGTTGTCAATGCAGAACCCAATGTACTCAGAGACACAGTCAGTCAGGCCATCAATGTCCTCACCATGTGGCTCATACAGAGCATCCCAGTCAGTGGCCTCCAGCGCTCCACACAGTGTTTCCATGGCCTCAGGAGACCATTTCTTCACTGTCCTCACTGTGACTGGGTGCTGCTGAACCACAGGCTTATATGATGGTGAGAGCAGGACAAGGTTGTGATCCGACCTGCCAAGCGGTGGCAGGGCGGTGGAGCTGTACGCATCCTTAACATTTGCGTACAGCAGGTCCAAAGTCTTATTTTCCCGGGTGGCAACTGGAAGAAGGTTGGGAGAGTGGATGAGAGAGACACATGGTTAAAGTCACCTGTAATGAACATGAAGGCCCCAGGTTGTTGTGTCTGTAGTGCTGCAGTCACAGTGTGGATGATGTCACAAGCTGCTTCTGCGTTCCCAGACGACGGAATGTAAACAGTGATGGCGATGACACTGGAAAACTCCCTCGGCAAATAATATGGACGAAGTCCGACGGCGACGAGCTCGATGTCCGGGCTGCAGACCCGCTCTTTAACCGTTACGTGCCCGGGGTGACACCACCTGTTGTTAACTAGCACGGCAAGCCCCCCTCCTTTCTTCTTACCGGTCACGGCGGTGTCTCTGTCGGCTCGCACCGTCTGGAAGCCGGGAATGGTGACGTTTGAGTCCGGTATCAGGTCGTGCAGCCACGTTTCCGTGAAGCACATGATATTGGACTCCCTGTACTCCCTCTGTGTCCCGGCGAGTGCTTCCAGTTCGTCCACTTTATTTGCCAAACTTCTCACGTTTCCAGTGATGACTGCAGCGATATAGGGCTTAAACTTCCTCTTCCCCATCCTATGTTTAACCCCCGCTCTGCAGCCTCGCCATAACCTCTTAAGCTCCTCCGGTATGGTGTGTCTGTACGTCTCTCCGGCCGTGTTGTGCCTCAGGGCCATCAGCTGGTCGCGGGTGTAAACAACGCTGACGAGTGGTGTCGGCATGGCTTCCAGTGATCCGGAGAGACTCAAGTGCAATTAAAAGTGTTATAAAGTGTCCAAAAGTTCCAAAAAGCACCCCGCTGTTGTGCGTTGCGGAGATGCGCAGGACAGTGCAAAAATAAAGATAAAAAACACACAACAAACGTAGTAAAAACACAAAAAACTACAGAAATACACAGAGCTGCTGTAACAGGCTGCCACTGGTACGGCGCCATCTTGGAGAGGATATCATCATCAAACTGAAACTGGCCTCATGGAGTTTACAGCCAGAACTTTAGAGGTAAATTTACAGTAGGGCTCCACGCTGCTTTGTTTTCTAGTCTGGATGTCATCAAGAAGTCTGGATTTGAAGCTTTTGGTGACTCCAGAGGGTTAATCATGAACCTTAAATCTGATCAGAAATGGCGCAAAAGTACAAGTGCTATGACTCCTGCTCACCATTAGTCATGCTGATATTTTTGTAACTGTTCCTCATGCCAAATCAGGAACACTCCCTCCTGCAGTAACTCTATTCCTGTAATCTGCCTCACCTGAGCCTCCTTTACCCACCTCCTCACCTGTACCTCTTCCCCTGATTAGTCCCTCAGTACTGATACTGGTCCAGTGTCAACCATGTTCTGCTAGTTGGTCTAGTGTGTTTGGACATTTTTCCTGATTTTATAGTTTTTATTTAATGTTTTTCTTATTTTCTCACCTGTATACATGTTATAGAGCCATCTAGTGGCCATACTTTTTATTTATTCATGTGGGTTCATTGACTTGTTGCTCAGATGTTTGCAATCATCATGTACACTATAGGCCAAGAGTTTCGAAGCAAGATCAAATTTGTACAAAAAAAGATCATCATTGCTATACTTTACAACAAAATAAACATGATTATTATATAAAGAGTCACTTATTAGAACACATTTTTACTATAATTATCAGGTCTTTGGGTTTTTATTGCTTAGACTTTGTGTATCCTTCTATCCTTAATGTATGAATCTCTACCCGTTTCTTTGATCATCTGCTTCAATTTTAGCCATTTCTGTGCTAGTTTGTCAGAGATATGAACACAGTTGAGATTTATTGTGATTTTTGTATCCAAACTCTCAAAAACCAAAGAGCTAAAGTGAATAATGCAAACTGTGATTTGTTTTTTTACTTTTGCACTGAAGTTGTGACTCTTCCAAATCTTCTCAACCCTAAAAATAAGCCCTTCTTTGTAAACATTTATTCAGCAATGGTCTGGTAGCATAAATCTATATAAGGTAAATTGAGGAAAATGGTTCAATTCAATGAAAGTAAAGTCTGATCATGTAGTAAACACATCCAAAACTCCAAAGAATCCATACTGGTTTTTAAGAAAGTCATTGTGAACAGAACATTTAAGTTGCTTCCAAACTGTAGCCTGTAGTGTATCTACTAAAAGCTCAAATCTGTGCTAAGGGCTACACACTGAAGACGCTCGTTTGTGCCACTACACCAGTTCTATTTTAACATGTACAAGTATCATCTGAATTTTTTGAATTTCACCATGAAATAGCCATCTGAATCAAGGTTATAATAGTTTTGGATTTTTCATTAGTTTTAGTTTTAATTTCGTTGTGATTTTATGTTTTCAAATTCAGTTCGTTTTAATTAGTTTTTAGAGTGAGTTTGCTAGTTTTAATACATTTTTATTTTTTGGAAAATGCTTAGTTTTAGTTTCGTTTTTATTAGTTTTAGTGTTAGTTTTAGTTTTTTTGTAATGGGGTATTTTGTTGGGTGTGAGATTCAATAAAGTCACAATAAATGTTGCTTTTATTTCCTTTGTCTGATCCATCTCAGCCTCAATAAGTTTATTAAGTCATAAAACCAGATAGATACATTATCAACCAAAAAGTTTTACGTATAAAAAAAGTTGACAAAGACGAAAACGAAGGACATTTTCACTATAATTTTAGTTAGTTTTGTAACCACGAAATATAGTTTCAGTTAGTTATCGTTTTTTGAAAACACAAGTTTTTATTTTGATTTCAGGTAACGAAAATGTTTTTTTCAATTCTAGTTTTCATTATTTGTTAGTTTTCATTCACTATAATAACCTTGATCTGAATTGAGGCTTATTAACTTTTTGCCAAAAGAAAGTGCCTTGGATCTTTTTGAACTTGTGTTCCCTACAAAAGCACACCTTCATTGCACAGTTATGAACTTCTGAGCACTCTTTTTCTCTTCTCATTACAGTTAGATGTGGGATTTGTCATGACTTGTAGATTGCAAAATAGTAACCTTTTCCCACCCCGGTAAATTAGAGGTGAACTACATTTTATCTGCAGTGCTTAAAACATTCAACAGCATATCTGTCCAGAAACCCTGTTATTCAAGACAAGTGTTAGTGTTAACAATGAGGTCTGTGGATTATTCAGAGGGAAGTGAGAAATTGTGTTTTTGTGATCTGGGTCAAGCAGCCATTAATTCAGGTCTTGCTTTGAGATAGTAGTGCCAAAAGTTGTTTAATTTACATTAAATTATAGTAACACAAAGATGAGCCTCGCCAACTTTAAACACCTCCTTAATTAATCCTCAACCTGCACACATAATTAATTGATATACACGCCCACCCCCCAACCGCGCTCTCAAACAGTGCTTCCCTGCTGGGGGAGTTAATTGTCAGGTTGGAAGGTTCCCTCCAGAGGATTTGTGCTGTGAATTTTAATGATTTCTGCTTTTTTTCTCCGCTGTCAGTGTCACTTGTTAACTACCTAATGAATTATATCACATATTTCCCAAAGAACAACACGTCTGAATAAGTACAATAGATAGCCTAGTATCTGTTGGCAGTTATGGATATTTACTGGTCATATGAATTTAAATAAGAAAGTATAGATGACATTTCATGCTTTTTGAACTTAACTTTAATGAAAGTAGCAATAATATTTAGGGCTGCAACTAACGATTATTTTTATCACTGATTAATCTGTCGATTATTTAAACGATTAATTGATTAGTTGTTTGGACAATAATAATAATAAGATGACTTCCCCAAATCTCAAACAAACCAAAGAGATATTCAGTTTATTGTTATAAAGGAACAAAGAAACCAGAAATATTCCCATTGAAGAAGCTGAAATCAGAGAATTTGGACTTATTGTCTTTAAAAAAAACCTGCTCAAACCAATTATTCGATTATCAAAATGGTTGACGATGAATTTAATAATCGATTATTGTTCGATTAATCTAATAATTGGGCGAGAGGCGGGGTACACCCGCCTCTCGCCCAATGACAGCTGGGATCGGCTCCAGCCCCCCGCGACCCGATTGCGGATAAGCGGTTAATGGTAATGAATGAATGAATGAATAATCTAATAATTGTTGCAGCTCTAATTACTCTATCTACTTATTCTACAGCTAACAGGAGTGCTAATATACTTCAGCCTCTATAACTGCTAAAGTGCTAATTCTGTTAGCTTCAAGCTTTAAGAAAGTATAGAGGAAATGTCATGCACACTCATGGTTAACTTAACTTTAATGAAAGTAGTAATATTATCACTCTATCTACTTATTATACAGCTAATGGGAGTGCTAATATAATAGCCATTACAACTGCTGCTTTTACAAGGCTAAAGTACTAATTCTGTTAGCTTCAAGCTTTAACCCTTTATGCCCTCCTCAAATGTACTACCCTCTGGTGACCCTCGTGGCCAAAAAAGGCCACGCACACTAAAACTGCTATAAAATAACCATACATCAATACTTTTTTCAGATTTATTTTCATAAATCTCTTAAACAACTTCAGACTTGTTCAAACTACCAAACATTCATCATTTTCAGAATTTTAACCCTTTATATGCCAGTTTATATGTTTGATGTTTTCCATAATTTGTTCCAAAAAACCCCATATCCATATTATAAATAAAAGGGAGCTGGGATTTTGATGGTGATTAGATTCTTGGATATGTTAAAGATTAGCAACAAAATTGTTTTGATTGCATTAGTATTTTTTATGTACTAATAGATACTCCCTCTGGTGACCCTCATGGCCAATGCACACTAAAGCTACTATTAAATCACCATCAATATTTTTTTCATATTTATTTTCATAAATCTCTTAAACTTCAGACTTGTTGAAAACTACCAAACATTAAATCATTTTCAGAATTTTAACCCTTTATATGCCAGTTCTCTCGTGACCTTCGTGGCCAAAAATGCCTCATAGACTTCCATTCAAACCACATTTTTTAATCTCACTGCCATTATGGTATAAAATCATGATTTTTTTAATGTCAGCATTTCATTTTGAAGATAATTACTGATATTTGACATTTTCATTGTATTCCGTCAAATTCCACCATTTTCCCATTGTAGGCCGATGCATGAAATTATTGTAATTTTGCTATTTTGCTGTTATATAATGGAGGTTTGTGACTACCAGGGGATGTGATGTGATGTGTGTGGGTGTGTGTGTGTGTGTGTGTGATGTCATGCTTGTTGAACTTAACTTTAATGAAAGTAGTAATAGTATCACTCTATCTACTTATATTACAGCTAACAGGAGTGCTAATATAGCCACTACAACTGCTACTTCTACAAGGCTAAAGTGCTAATTCTGTTAGCTTCTGCTAGCTTACCCTACATCAACTGTTACAACTATTCTTTATCATGTTATGTTTACATTTCATTCTGGATATTTATCCTCATATATCAGTGTTGAGATATGTTGCCAGCTGATAAAACAAGGCTCACGGCGGCCATCTTTAGATATGTACCCTTGTCCTCAATCAGCTCAATATGATTGTTCTCCTCGGGCTAAAGAACAGGCCACTGGACTCAATATATTTTCTTTGTTCAATGTTTCCCCAGAGTGCTGGAGATGGGACGGAAAAATGGCCAAAAGATGCGACCAGCTTTTCCTCGGTCTGCTTCTCTCTTTCCGTCCTGTTCATTCCAAAGTCCTTGAGAAGCAAATGTGTGTGTGTGTGTTGAACACTTTTTCCCCGAAGCTCATTACTTACTATTCATTTTTCTGAAAAGATGTATTGTGCAGAAACGTACATGGCCTCGTTCATAAGATAGCATCAGAAATAGCAGTATCTCAGAGCAGTTAAATAATTCAGCCGTGTCTCATTATGAACTCCCTCCCCCGTGAAGAGCAGACACCTTAAAACTTTACAAAGGCAAGTGGGTGTCCTCGCACTTCATTGCCTCTCCATGCTACAAGTAAATCTGGCATTATTCTAATTAATGAGACGAGTTCATTAGTGCTCTCGGGGTTAATGTGTTGTCCTACAGCAGATTAGTGAAGGGATTTCAGTTGCTGGAGCATCCTAATTAGATCACAGTGGGTGCTGCCTGCTTAAATAGATGGAATAATGAAAGTCGTCAGTCTTCGCAGCGGCAACTTCATTACTGCGCCCTATCTCTGCTCATAAAAGGCCCAACATTCACCTGGAACAGGACTATATATTCAATTATATGTTTCAATAAAACAGTAACAGCACTTTCTTTTCAAGTTGGATGTTCTCATGATGAGGATTAGTGGCCAAAGGTGCCATCCAAAGGATTCAAACGGTACTGCAGTCATTGCTGCTGAATTATTGTTCCACAACACAAAATGACTAATATATATGGAAGCCCATTTCCACCACAAAAAAGAAAAACTTAGCCTTGATAATAAAAATATCCTCAAAGTAAGTTGAAATAATGAGATAAAAAGTCGTAATTTCGACTTTTTCTCGTAATAATGACTTTTTATCTCTCTGATTTTGACTTTTATCTCATAATTTCGACTTTTTATCTCACATTTTTTACTTTTTTTCTCACAATTTTTACTTTTTGTCTCATAATTTTTACTTTTTATCTCATGACTTATCTCATTATGGCTTTTTATCTCATAATTTCAACTTTTTATCTCATAATAATGACTTTTTATCTCATAATTATGACTTTTTATCTCATAATTTCAACTTTTTATTTCATCATGACTTTGTATCTCATAATTTTGACTTTTTTTTTTTTTTTACATCTCATGACTTTTTAATCTCATAATTTTGACTTTTTATATCATAATTATGACTTCTCATAATTTTGACTTTTTATCTCATAAATATGACTTTTTAATCTCATAATGACTTTTTATCTCATAATTTTGACTTTTTATCTCATTTTACATTAGTTTTAGTTTTAATTTAGTTGTGATTTCTTGTCTTCAAATTTAGTTAGATTTAATTAGTTTTTAGAGTGAGTTTGCTAGTTTTAATTAGTTTTTATTTTTTGGAAAATACTTAGGTTTAATTGAGTTTTTATTTGTTTTAGTTTTTTTTGTAATGGGGTATTTGTTGGGCGCGACAATAAACAATAAATGTTTCCTTTATTTCCTTTGTCTGATTCATCTCAGCCCCAATAAGTTTATTAAGTCATAAAACCAGATGAATAGATTTCATATCAACCAAAAAGGTTTACGTATGAAAAAGACAAAACGAAGGACATTTTCACTATAATTTCAGTTAGTTTTGGAACCACAAAATACAGTTTCAGTGAGTTATTGTTTTTTTAAAAACTCTTATTTTCATTTCAGTTAACGAAAATGTTTTTTCAATTCTAGTTTTCGTTAACTATAATAACCTTTGGTCTGTATCTGCAGAGATACAGAACAGAGTATGTTCTCTTCATTTGTTCATTTCACTAACTGTTGTTTTTTTTAGGTTATTGAAGACGACTCAAGACTTACTTGCTGAGGTAATTAATCAAGTGAAAAGTAGGAATATTTCCTCATAGATATAATCAGACGTTTTTTTCAAGCTAGTGAAGTCGCCCCCTTCTGGCCATTAGAAAGCATGCAGGTTTAAGGCACTTCTGCATGTGCACATCTTTTGTACACTATGATTTTACCAACTTGGGAATTTTAGCAACCTGGGATGACTTCTTCGTCTTTTAACTAAAACTGTTGACTTGTGCTCATTTCATCAGTGAATATTAGTGATGTGCTAATGAAGCCTCATAAACCATTGTCATTACTTTCTGAGCCCACTAGATGGTGCTATTGGTTTAAAGAAAAAGGCTTGAGTAATGATAATTGAGTGTGCTTTTAGCTCTTTGTTAAACAGAGAGCACCATCTAGTGGGCTCAGAAAATAATGAAAACGGTTCATGAGGCTTCACTGGCACATCACTAGTGAATATATTTCTATGAGCTTTAAATGTGGGTTTGTTGTAAGGACTTTATGACCTCAATATTTGTTAAATCCTTCCTAAGAGCCCTGAAGTCCTACAAAGTTACACATTCAGAAGCTTGTTCTATTAATTGTCTAATTGTATCAAACGTGTTTAGCAGCTGACATTTGATACACACATACATAATTCCAGCAGTAATTTTTATTGTATTTCTGTATTTAGCCTACTTGGGTGTATGACAGTGCACAAATCCAAATACCATTCCCTTCTTTTGTTTTCTTGTGTTTGTCTCACATTAATCCCTCTGCCTTGAAGCCGTTTTCATCATTTTCTCTGTTAAGCTTCTAAAATTAACCTAATCTTCTTCGCTCGTCATCCCACCCATTCTCCTTGTTGTTGACGCCCACGCTCCTTTTGCATTTTTGTAGTGTTTCTTAAGAGTGTTGAGATAAGCGATATTACACTCCAACAGCAGACACACCAAGTGACTTTGTGATTATGATGCAGAGGCTGTTGTCTTTGAGATAGGCACAAGTGGAGGAGGAGGAGGAAGAGGAGGAGGGAGGATTATGAGGCTAATTCCCTTATAACTTTTTCCCTCATTAATCTCTGTGGAGGGATACGAGATTCTTTAAATGCTAATGTCCAATAAAGATGTCAGCAGTGACATTTTACAGTTGCGGCCCAGATGTGAACAAAGTTGACCGTGCTGTTGTGGAAGAACTTTTCTCACTGTACTCACATTACTTGGCTCACATGTTAATTTGAAGAATCCTCTCTAGGGATTAGACATTAATGTGTTATAATCAGCAGAATTCAAACTTTTTTTTTACCAAGGTCGAACATGACACCCCGCTTCCTGTCCTTTAAAAAAAATACTTCTTACTTTTTCAGGGGAATCAACTTTAAACAAGTTGATTCCGTTTAATTTAAACACAATCGGCTCTATTTACAAGAAATGAGTGGAGGTCAGTGTGGCAACAAGAGCGAACAGAGAAATACATCCTTATTTGTCATCAAAGCACTTTCACAGCAAATATCGATGGACATAATTTAAATCATGTATTTTCTTAAAAGCACCCATTGATCAAATAAAAGCATATGATGAATAAATCACTGGGGCCTCATCTAATCATTTACTCCCACAGCAAAATCACTCCTGACTAGGGCTGGGCGATATATCGATATAAAAGATATATCAATATAATTTTAAATGCGATATGGAATTAGACCATATCGCATATATCGATATACAGTCATGGGAAAAATGATTAGACCACCTTTTCTCTAATATCTTGTTCATTTTAATGCCTGGTACAACTAAAGGTACATTTGTTTGGACAACTATAATGATAACAACAAAAATAGCTCATAAGAGTTCAATGTTTTTTCTTGTTTATGTTTTTGGTTATTATCAAGAAAACCATGGAAAATGTCTAGAAATCATCTTTTATATTAAACTCTTATGAGCTATTTTTGTTGTTATCATTATATTTGTAGTTTTAGTTGTACCAGGCATTAAAATGAACAAGAAATTGAAGAAGACAAGGGTGGTCTAATTTTTTCCTTGACTGTAGTTCAAATTTGCACTGTCATCCTTGCTCCAGGCAAGCTGCGGCTTTTACTGAAGATGTTTTTTTATTTAAATGTGAACTTTACGGAGCTTTGATATTGTTTTAAAAGGTACCCCTGGTGTTATACAGTATTTATGTTCACTTAAAGACCCGGTTTCAATAAAAACTACTTGTGACATGTCATATTTGGCTTTGAGTGAACATTTGCTCTCACTTTGAGATAAAAATATCGGGATATATATTGTATATTGATATTCAGCCTGAATATATCGGGATATGACTTTTGGTCCATATCGCCCAGCCCTACTCCTGACAATCCCTGTATACAGAATTAGTATAAAAATGAAGGTAGAACATGAAATGGACCGTAATTCCTTCCTTTGCTCTCCTGTTCCAAGGGCAAATGATTCTCTGAAAATCCCTTCTGAAGGGATTTGATGGTTTTCGACACGCTGTCGTTCTGTTGAGGCCTTTCTGCTGACCAAGGCCCTGACGCCGCCAAGCTCTTTTCAGGCGCCACCGCCGGTTGCAGCACCAATGGGAGTTAAATGTGACGAGACTAAAGGTTTGCAAAATATCGATCTCTGCTATCGTAATCTCTGTTGGCAAATTTAGCGTCCTTATTACTGTGCGGGATTCGTCCAAACGGCGCGTGGTCGTTGAAACACGGCTCGAAGACCTCGTCCACTATTTTCTCTGCTTCCTCTCTGCTGATTTTCCTCACAGCGAGGATGGAGCGCAGGGCCCGGCCTCTGACACACTCCTGTTGAGGATTAAAAAAAACATGATTAAGTCTTCGGGTACAGACACAAACCTGAAACCTGCCAGTTAAAGGTGCAATTATCTCGGTGGAGGTACCTGATGATGCTGCTTCACGCCAAAGTGGAACCTGGATAGTTCATTGGTAAAGGAGCAGTCTCCACTCAGGTTAGCTGCCCGGATCTGAATCAATGACACAAAAACATTTAGTACATTTACATGACACTTGGAAAAAACTAATTATTGCCTTAATCTGACTATAACTGGACAACTGAAGTGCATGTAAACGTGTTAGTCCGACTAATGTCGCACTTCTCCAACTCTGATTAGGACACCCAGATAATGCGATTGGAATAGGACTTTCACCGGCATGTATGACAAGACAACGCATGTTTGCATGCTCCACCCCCCACGCTGATGTATGACCCCGGAACAAAAACATCCAAGAAAGCTGGTTACGTTAGCTGGTCGCAATAGCTGCTCTCACATTAACTGGTTGCACATTAGCCGTTCAGTAGCGACGGCACAAAGTGTCGAACTGAGGTCAACAGAAAGGGCGCCATATTAACCTGCTGAAACAACGCATATCGCCACCCAGTGGTGAGGAGGAGGACACGTTCCCGTCAGTTATTCAATTTTCTCAGTTGCATGTAAACTGGGACAAGGACAGAAGTCCTATTAGACGCCAAAATCAATTTTTAAGCATAGCTCGATTAAACTAAATGCACTAAATGAGTGTTGGATAATCAGCAGACGAAACATTTAGGTCAGCAGGATAAAAACATAATTTAGAAAAGGCTGATGAAAACATTTTCTATCTTAAACAGTCTGAAAATAGAGGATTAGGATTTATCATTTATCTTTGTAAGTTCTTCATCAAATGTAGATGAATCCTGTTTGTGAGGAAACATGAAAATCACTGTGATCTCAAAGTGATTTCAAAAGAACTTACTGCTGTAAATGCTCTCTAGAGCATGAAACGTGTATCAATCCACTGCTGAAAATAGTCCCTTAAGAAATGCCATTTTTACTCATGTTTAAATAACATTCTGTTAAAACTACAGGGCTTAAGTTTTTGTTTTTTGTGTGAAAAGAATATACATTACATCTATATTACATACATACATGTTATTGTCATATCAAGGCTCACATATCAATTCACACCAAATCAGGCAGTGTGGTAAAAATGCTAGTCCTCCCATTCATTTGAGTGGGAGTAGTAGAAAGTACATTAAAGCAGCATAAGGTGCCAACTATAGCCGTGTTTCCACTAATGGGAAAAGCGGCCACCGGGAAAGTCTAAGGCCTAAAATTCTCAAAAGTCGACTCACTCTGCGTGTCTCCATTACAAGTTAGCCCCCAGAGGCATTTAGAGACTCTGGAGGTGACGTATGGTTTTTGACTGTCGCGTATCCACTTAGCAACAGTTTCGACCGTGATGTCACACACACGATGGATTAAACACGAGAGACTCAACTGTGGCTGCCGTCGCTAACTGTGCACAATGTCAGCAGCTGATCATAAACAAAGCGTGTCCGGTGTTTGTTGTAAACAAACAGAGATCGCTAAGTGAACACCTCCTGCAGCAGCAGCACATACACACTGTACTGCTACAGAGCTAACTGTTAGCCTATTAGCAGTTTGCAGACTGGACGCTAAGGGGTTGACATCCCCTCCGGCTCTGTAGCTGGGAGAGACTGCTGCAGGAGGACTGTGCCGATTCAACTCGTTCTTACTCTTCTTAACGGGCCACCCGCCCCCGCAGCTCGTTAAGAAGAGACGCCAGCCCCTGCGTCTCGTTAAAAAGAGTAAGAACGAGTCTCCAAAAGTCTCCAATAGCACTTTCTTTGGGTACATTTTAAAGCAGCAACAGCATGTCTTTTCACTCATGACAACAGGATTATGTATAGACTGGGGCTCACCTCAGAACAAGCCAGATGTCTGTAGTTGTTGAACCAGTCGACGTGGGCCCGGCAGTGGTCAAAGGCATGAATGAGCTCATGTGTAACCACTCGGTTCATGTGGCCCTGCTGGTGGATGTTGTTCTGACACAAAACGATCTGAAAGCAAACACACATCTCATTAATGTTGAGCAGTGTAATTACTTTATCAGAACCTGCTATCTTTATTAATATCAAAGTCTCTTTCTTACTTGTGAGGAAGATGCGTCGAAGCCACCGCTGACCGAGCCGTCACAGTCTTCACAGGAGAAATGACGGTCTTTAAATAGTTGGCTGTGTTGAGAGCATAAAGTCATGTCAATTTGTTTTCTTTGCTGGAGTTGCAGTTGAAGTTTTAAAGTATCCAAAATCAGCACATATTAAAGTTACTATTAAATGATGACATGTAAGACAACATTGGAAAACTGGAATACCAACTAGGAATTTAAAATGTGGTGCATGTATATGGTAGATGCTCTAAACACTAAAATGAGATTATGATTAATTTGAACCATGCAAAAAGATCCAGTCGGTTTTTCATTACTGAATTCCCATTATTTCTGTTACTTTTAAAAACGGCTTCTTATAGTATCCTGACTTTTTTTACTATTATTATCATCATCAATATTATTGTTACATACCTACACCTTTCCCCCCCAAGTAAATTCAAGCACATTACAGCTGTGGTACATTGCATATTTTATACAGTGCACACAATATACACTACACTGTAAAAAAAAAAAAAAAAAAAAAAAAAAAAGGTAAAAAAAATGGTAGCTGTGGTTGCCAGAACTTTACCATAATAAATACGGTGCAACTTTTTTGGTGTGACTTTTTTCTAACTATTATATTTCATAGGCTACTTTTTTAAAGATATTTTTTATTATATTTTTATTTAAATGTGAACTTTATGGAGCTTTGATTTCAAATAAAGGTTGTTAGAAATAATCTGTTTTTTCTGTCTCTGTGCATGAGGGTCACTCTCTGTATCAAAGGTCACTGTCTATGCATGCGTAATTCACTAACCTTGTCTGTGCTATCTCTCTCTATGCAATTATGGATTACTCATGCAATATGCTTTTGATATGTATATATATATATATATATATATATATATATATATATGATATAATGATTATGTTTGTGTGTTAATATTGGTTTAGAAACTATGATTACTATAAATACATGTATCCTAACTGCTTAAACTTAGTAAGATTCTATTATCACACAAAAACATATTCTATATTTCATATTTAATGTTTTATATTTTGGGTGCACATTGCAACTTCTGTGTCTCCAATTATATCTCTGTAAGTCATAACAAGGCAGGAGGTTTTGTTGAATGTTATGGGAACAGGCCAGGTCAAGGACACAGTGTGCTGGGGAGAGGAGGTAACTATCTTCTCTGCCTGGTGACATGACGTGTCCCTATTTTGATTAAAACTGACGAATCAACTGATCAAGAGGGCGGCACTTCCTGGAAGAAATCTACCTTCATGATTAGTAAACCATTGTTAGAATATAATAAGGGGTTCAAGGTAGGGGTGCACCGATCGATCGGCCGATTCTTTTATGTCAAACCGATCTTATCTAGCATCTTATCTACCTCGATAATAACCAGTGCAGCAGTGCTCCTAACTTTATTGCTAAATTTAGCAACTTTTCAGACCCCCTTAGTGACCATTTTTCAAGAAAGAGACTGGAGACAAATCCAGCGACTCCTTCTTACTCTTCTTAACGAGCCGGAGGCGAGGCCGACTCCTTAAGAAGAGCCGCCGTTAGTGGCAGTAGGCTACAGTTAGCTTTGTAGCAGTACAGTGTGTATGTGCTGCTGCTACAGGAGGTGTTCACTCAGTGATATCTGTTTGTTTACAACAAGCACCAGACACTTAGCAATTAGCAATGCCAGTTAATTCACAATCACTATGTTCATGATCAGCGGAGACTGTGCATAATTAGCCATGCTGCTTTCAGCTGCTGACGTTGTGCACAGTTAACAGCGGTGAAAACCATACGTCACCTACAGAGTCTCTAAATCCCTCTGGGGGCTAACTAACTTGTCCCGCCGTGGAAAACCCTCTCCTCTGTTTGTTTCTTCTTCTACAGCAGGGATTCCCAAAGTGTGGTGCATGCACCCCTGGGGGTGTGCGAGCTGCCGCTAGGGGGTGCGCAAGATGAAAAATGTAATGGCCGTCTGATAATTACACAATTAAATTTTTTCCCCCCACACAATAAAGAAATGTAAATATTTCCTTTGTAAAATGTAAAATCAAAAACTGTAATATTAATTCATAAATAAATGCAGGCTATTCAAAATGCACTTCATCTTAAAATGGAGCGTATAAGTTATCTTCTTCCATTTTTCCAACCTGTGTTATGATGACTGATTGTTAAGCTCCACGCTCATTTAAACTTGCTGCAATTTTTGTTCAACGCGGCTCAAAATATTATAACATTTTCCCCCAACTTATGTGCTTTCTGCCTCTGATCCTGAGCCTGTCATCATCCTCTTTGCTCTTGTAGTGTAAGCTTGTGCATATCTTTGTTGCATTATATTGAAACTGTGTTCAGGTTAATTCAAATGCGAGACCGCAGATTTTTGTGACGGTGATTATTTAATTATACATGTGTTATCATTTGAGCATGATTAAACATGCTGCCTTTAATATGGCTATAAAAAAAGCTTACTGCATTTTGTTTTTTTTGAAGGTGTGGGGGATTGGGGGTGCATCAACACGGTTGGGACATAGAAGGGGGTGCGCGGCTAAAACGTTTGGGAACCGCTGTTCTACAGCTTGGCATCTAGCCTCCCACACTGTATCATCAAATGCTACGCTGCCCCTGTGTGGAAGGCACCAGTAATACAACTTTTTTTCCTCAGACATTGTGATTTCCTTCATTTGTTAAAGAAAAATACTGCTGTGTTATTGTTTTCCAATAAAAGAAGATTTAAACATTGAAGGTGTATGCTGTGAGTTATAAAAAAATCTGTATCGGCCAAAAAATTGCAAACGGTGTACCCCTAGTTCAAGGGAAATGAGACTGGTCCAGACTTCATGACCTGAAACCAGTCTCCTGTGTATCAGTGAAGATGTTTGAACCCAGAGATCTCTGTAACTGCACATTTCTTGACGTATTGTAATAAAATGTAAAAACTAAGAACGTGGACATCTCCCGCTCATCATTCCCCATTAATCGATCTGCGCGGAGAAATAGGCGAGGATTTTGTGTTGGTGTCGGATAATTTAATTTTAAAGGTTTTCTCAATGCATTTCTCTAACAAAGTTCATCTGTTGTACAGAATTTATGTTCACATAAATAAAAAGTTTCAATAAAACTACTTCTGACATGTCATATTTGTGATAAAAATATCAAGATATATACCGTATATTCAGCCTAAATATATCGGGATATGACTTTTGGTCAATATTGCCCAGCCCTTGATGGCAGTAGGTAAAAGATGATTAAAATGTACAGTAATGTCAACGATGACAGACACATATTTTATTTTAAAATGACACTTACCATCCTGAACTTTTCATGGCACTGAGGAGGAGTTTGGCATACGGACCTGGAGAAGCAGAGACAATGTAGAGAGCGTTCACTGACAGAAAAAAAAACAGGGTTCCCATTCCTAACCTGAAATTCTTTTCCAGGACATTTTCAGCCGCTACAGAGACAAGTTATCATGTCATACATTGATACATTCCCCTGTCCCGCTTATTCATTGATAGTGTTCTTTTGTACAGTTGTAGCTTGCATGAATTGTTTCTAGTCAGTTGTTTAGTTGTTCTAAACAATTGAAACTGTCTATTACTGCCTATTTTTTGTTGTTTAACCAACCTGTCAAGCCCTTTGAATTGCATTTGATCTGTTTAAAAGTGACAAAATCACACACACACACACACGCGCGCGCGCGCACACGCACACACACACACACACTTCCTCATCCCCAGACACCCTATATCCATACCTGTAGGGCTGCAACTAACAAATATTTTAATTTGAGATTAATCTGTCGATTATTTAAACCATTAATCGATTAGTTGTTTGGTCAATAAAATTGAAAGTTGAAAAATATCAGTGTTTCCCAAACCACAAGATAACGTCCTCAAATCTCTTGTTTTTTCCACAAACCAAAGAGATATTCAGTTTATTGTCATAAAGGAACAAAGAAACAGAAATATTCACATTGAAGAAGCTGAAATCAGAGAATTTGGACTTTTGTCTTTAAAAAAAAACTGCTCAAACCAATCATTCGATTATCAAAATAGTTGACGATTAATTTAATAATCGATTACTGTTCGATTAATCAAATAATTGTTGCAGCTCTACAAACCTGTGTAAATAATTTTGCTAACAACAGTGGAAATACAAAATGCTCACAAGGCAGAGGGAAGATAAATACTTTTCCAGGATAACTTAATAATTTCCAGGACATTTGACCTTTTTTCTCATTTTCCATATGTTTTCCATGACTGGAAAATTGGTCAATGATTTTCCAGGTTTTCCAGGACGCGTGGGAACCCTGAAAAACACTGCTATCTGAATGAGCTAACGCTAACGCTGCTACTCTGACAGCGAAGTCAAAACATTTACACTGCAGAGGAACTAAAAGTCACAGAAGCATTTGAGTGAAACCTCCTGGTCAGACAAGTTCTCTGACTCACTGCAGAGATGACATTTGATCTAAAGGTGATTCTCTTAGAGGAACACTCACTGGTTTCCATCGCGAACTGCAACATGACCTGACACTTGTGGTTGAAAGTGAACAAGCTCTGCGCGATGGCTCCCATCTTCTTCTCCTTTCTCCTTGGGAATAACCCGTATCCATAGTCCTCATCTTGTTTAGACTGGTCCATTGTGTCAAATGTTGTCTACAATTTGGAAATGATAGCAAAAGCTCTCCCGGTTAGCTGCTGCTAGCTAGCAGGAGAGGTCATAACTGTTTTTAGATCACGTGGTCCCAAAAGGTCAAAGGTAATACATTGAGATATTTATAAAAAAAATTTATTAGATTTACATCTTTCTGATACAAGACAGTCACTAAATATAATTTAATATAATGTGAAATAAAAATAAATTAAAAATGTTTTTCTTCAACGGTGTTCTGTAAGAGACTAGCATCAATTATAGATCGTCTATTCAGAACGTGTAGGAAAGCCGTCCACTCTGAGCTAGAAACCAAAACCCAGCCACCAAAAAACATTTTTTTAATTATTTCTTTTGTCCACCATACAAACACTCAAGCTGTCTGTATAAGTAATTTCCATCATATAAAACCGACACTTGTTTGATTTGTAGCTTCCTTTATGGTAGGTTGTTTGTTAAAATGATTTTATAGTAAGTTATCATTCACAATATATGGAGTGGGTTGCCCCCTAACCATGGCAGCCTACATGTCGAAGTATCCTTGAGCAAGAACTGAACCCCAAATTGCTCCTGATGCTGCATTCATCGGTGTGTGTGAATGAATTCCCAATGGTGGCAGGTGGCACTGGTTAGGTTAGCCACCAGTATGAATGTGTGTGTGAAAGGGTGAATGAGCGCAGTCTGTAGTGTAAAGCACTTTGAGTGGTCGCAAAGCGACTAGAAAAGGGCTACAAAAGTGCTGGTCCATGTATATTCAGTATTATGGGTAGGTTCATTTAGACTTTGTCGGCTGTTTCATCTTCATAGTAAGGCTCAAAATAAGGTATTATAAGGCCATTATGATATTTTTCTCTTTTTTTGGCGAACAATGGCTTTTTAGTTAGTAAAGGTTGTCGAACCCATGGTATAGACGATCTTTGATTACGCTCTGCGCAGACTCAGCGGCGCAAAGGCTGCTGGTACTCGGCTGTCATGGCTCCGGACGTAAACAGAAACCTAAATGAATAACGACACATTTCGTTGTATTTCATAGCAGAATTAGCTGCAGATACATTTTAACTGTATTTATCAGCCGGGGAAACCAGTGCCAGGTACTGTTCAAGGTTCAAGTCGCTACAGCGTGACTTACATTCACTTAATTTGCTCAAAATGTTTGGTTTTCTTTTTGCTAGCCAGCTAGCTGCTAACAGCAAAAGCATGACAGCGTGATTCTGGTGTTTTCCTCTTGGCTGCAACAGCGACTTCAAGACTCCTACAGCCACAGCAACACGTGTTAAGAGTTTCTCCAAAACAAATGTCTGTTTCACAGGGAGTAACATGTCCGGGGGGAACAAAGCCATTGAGTTACAGCTTCAGATGAGGCAAAATGCGGAGGATCTGCACAGCTTCATGACGGAGCTGGAGAGCTGGGAGACAGACATCAAGAGGAGGGACGAGGAGCTGAGGACGGGAGGACCTCAGGGAGACCAGGTTAGACCCTGATACACACATGCATCCATCTTATAATATATATATATAGTATATATTCTGCCCTACAAAGTCTAACTGCAGTAACTACGCAAATAGTAATACTGATAAAAACGGCTTTAAAGTTTTTTTTAAATGTCTTTTAACTGGCCAGCCAAATGGGTTATAGGTAGGTAAGTGATATGACACTTATTTCTACATGTATTGATGATGTCATTTTTACGCTAAAAAATCATGATGATTTCTTTGACCTTTGACCCCAAAAATGTACTTGCTGCACTCTGGTTTTGGTGTAGAAGGTTCTAATAGTAATGATAAACAGCGTGCAGTAACAACAGTGTTGTTGTCTTCTTTCAGCTTTTATATTTTGTTTTCATTGAATAAACATTTTCATTGATTTTGTATTTAAAAGTGTTTAACAACTCTTTTCAAAGATGTGCGTAATTTAGACTTAATATTATAAAGTAATGTTATATTTTAGTCTTAAAATCATTTTATTTCATTTTTTTACTCGATCTCTATCTAGATAATAATTTCCCTATCAAATAAACCTATAATTTCCATCATTTTTAGGTTTGAATTAGTATATCTTTCCAAAGCAGACTGTGGTAAGTGCAATTACTGCTTGGTTTTGAGTTGGATTTTGTGGTTTTTATATCATTATTTCTCTGAAATAAAGCAAAATTGAAATCTAAAACTTTGTCACAAGATAAAACAGACATCAAGGAGCTCATTTTTAGTAATAATAATAGTTATATAATATAATTTTCACCAATAAATGAGTTACTGCAGTTAGACTTTTTAGAGTTTTTAGTCTCACACTGAGATTTTAGACAGACTGTGAATCTTGCACTATTTACAAGACTACAACTAGATTCTTTTAGCAGTTTTTTCCTACCATGCAATTTTTTCCCCATCATGCTCTTGGTAAAAACTTACTAAATGGAGGAGAAGCAGCTTTTGTATGGGCTGAAATATGTGCCACCAGAAACTGAATTTGAATGATTTATATTTGAATTTGAATTGCTTAACTTGAATAATTGCATTAAAAAACTGAATTTAAATCACAAAATTGTATTGTTCAATTTGAATCATTGCATTGAAAAACTGAATCTGAATTGTAATTTGAAATTTAATTTATTAGTTTGGAACTGAATATTCAGTTCTCACAATTCAAATTCAGTTGTTCTCCAGTAAAACTCATAGATTTACTAAAGGCTTTCAGTTTTTAGTCTCGGACTGTGGAAGTCTTTTGCTGTAAGCCCAGCATTAGAGCAGGTATTGTTCTGGTTGATCTTCAGCAGCTTGTGTGTCTCTTTGTTGCAGAACAAGCTCCCACCTGTGCGCAACAAAGACTACAAAACAAAGATGAGGGAAAGGAAGAAGAAGAAGGAGCCAACAGGCAATGGTGACGCAAAGATGGAGGGATCTCAGGATGCCTCAAGGATAAAAGCATACGACTACAGATCATGGGACAAGTTTGACGTGGTAGCTAAATAGTTCTAAAAAAATATATTCTTAAAATGATTGGAGAAGTCATAAAGTTGTTCACTAAAAACTTAAGACTTATGCTCATGCATCTTAGTGGTATAACATCTTCTCATTTATTTATTTATTTGCTACTATTTATTAGTCTATTTTGTGTGTGTGTGTGTGTATATATATATATATATATATATATATATATATATATATATATATATATATATATATATATATATATATATATATTATCTAGCTTTTTAAAAACTTTTTTATTTTATTTTATCTTACCTTACTTTGTTTTTTATGTATTTTATTTTATTAATTTCTAACCTGCCTCCAGTGTTTCCTCTATGGGCTGAAATATCTGCCACCAGAAACTGAAGTTGAATTATTAATATTTGATTTTGAATTGTCGTTTTTTTTTTGTAACATTTGTTGCCACCTGGTTACCATAGTACGGAAGAGGATTAGGGCCACACAAGAAAAAAATATTTGAGTTTAAAGTCAGAGCTCAAATATTTTTGTCTTGAGTGGCCCCAAATTTCTTCCGTAGCATATCGCCTCTTTGGCTAATCAGCACAGCTGTTTTTTTTGTTGTTGTAACATTTGTTGCCACCCGGTTGCCATAGCACCTCTTCGGCCAATCAGCACCTCCGTTTTTTTTTGTTACATTTGTTGACACCCGGTTGCCATAGCGCCTCTTCAGCCAATCAGCACATCCGTTTTCTGTGCTCGATTGCTCTGCCTCAACTACCCGGATGTTCGTCGCAGAAAATTTTAATTACTAACTGAATTTGAATTGTGAGAACTGAATGTTCAGTTCCAAACTAATAAATTCAATTTTCAAATTACAATTCAGATTCACTTTTTCAATGCAATGATTCAAATTGAACAATATAAACTCAAATGATGTGATTCAAATTCAGTTTTTTGATGCAATTATTTAAATTAAGCAATTCAAATTTAATTTACATTCAGTTTCTGGTGGCACATATTTCAGCACATATTCCTCAATGCTCCATGTTGTGATGGTGCTTCATGAAAACGCTTTATGTAAAGCACTTTGTGTTGAAAAATGTATGAATAGTGCTATACAAATAAAGTCTGACTGATTGATTGATAAAGACTTCTGTTCTGTGGTTGCAGGACAAGGCCCTGGCAGAGATGGATAAGGAGGAAAGTCCTGCAGAGTCAAATGAGTCAGACTCAGAGGAAGCTGCAGCTGACAAAGAGAAAGCATTGGCTGAGAAAGAAAAGGTGAATGTTTGTATGAGAAGTCCTGCAATTAAAATAACAAAAGAAAAGAAGAAATGGCCCTTTACTAAAGCAGATCGTACTTCTATTTTTAGGGTAACGCTTTTTTCAAAGATGGGAATTACGAGGATGCCATTGAGTGTTACACCAGAGGGATGGGTGCAGATCCTTACAACCCGGTGCTTCCCACAAACCGAGCCACCTCCTTCTTCAAACTCAAAAAGTAAACAGCACTGATCATACGCCAACTAAAAGATGGTTTCAACATGTTTCAATGCTCACACTGCAAAAAAGGTGTGTCTAAAACCAGATAAAAACACTAAATCTGAGGGAAATTATCTTGCTGCATGGACAGATAATTTCACTTGACAAGATTTCTTAAATCATGGGTCTCAAACTCGCGGCCCACGGGCCAACTGCGGCCCTCGTGATGATATTTTGTGGCCCTCACCTTGATATGAAAGTTTAATGTGAGTTTTTATATGAATGGCACTTTTCCATCTTCCATGTCATTTTGTGTCTTTTTTGAAGTAATTTAGTTTTTTTCCTGTCATTTTCTGTCTTTTTTTTGTCATTTTGTGTCTTTTTGGGTCATTTTCTGTCTTTTAAATAATTTTGTGTCTTTTTTTGGTAATTCTGTGAATTTTTTAGTAATTTTGTGTCTTTTGTCATTTTGTATCTTTTTTTAAGTAATTTAGTTATTTCTCTGTCATTTTGTGTCTTTTTTTGGTCAAATTGATATTGCCTCCAGCAGCCCCCAGGCAATTTGAGTTTGAGTTCCCCTGTCTTAAATTAAGATTGTTAAATCTAGAAACAAGCATGTTGAACGCTTAAAATAATAAATTAACTCTTAAAACAAGATAAATGATCTAACACTTCTAAATCACTTTAATTTTTTTTTTATCTTGGTAAGAAACAAATAATTGTTAGTGCACTCTGCTCGGGCCAGTTCATCGCTTTAATTTATCTTGTTTTAAGAGTTAATTTCTTAATTTAAGCGTGCAACAGATTTATTTCTAGATTTAACAATCTTAATTTAAGAAATCTTGCCAAGTGAAATTATCTGTCCATGCAGCAAGATCATTTCCCTCAGATGTAGTGTTTTTATCTTGTTTTTAGACGCACCTTTTTGCAGTGTATAACAGCAGTAAGAAGAGTGTTAATGAAGTGCTGAAAATGTGTTGTTCCCCTGTAATTCATTGACACGTTGCTCTTTGCAGGTATGCTGTAGCAGAATCAGACTGCAACCTAGCGATAGCTCTGGATAGCAACTACTTCAAAGCGTATGCACGGAGAGGAGCAGCACGGTTTGCACTGAATAAATATGATTCTGCATTAGAAGGTGAGAAATTGTTCAAAGGATGAGTTCATCTATTGAAGTTGAGTGCAGTGAGACAACAACATGAATCTGTTTCTGAATAGATTATGAGATGGTTCTAAAGCTGGACCCTGGGAATGTGGAAGCACAGAATGAAGTGAAGAAAATCAAAGAGGTGAGTGTGAAGGGATCATTTTGTGAGAAACTGAGAAAAGTGAGAAACTTTCCATGCTAATATACGGATAAAAAATGTATTTTAGCATAATCTTGACTAAAACAACTAGATTTCATACAAATACACTTGAATATCTGCTATTCCTCAATCACATACACCTAGCACACTGCTTACTGCAGGGCTGCTGAGGTCACGCCCTCTACTGAGGCCACGCCCCTACTGAGGCCACATCCCCTAATAAGGCCACGCCCCTACACGCCTGTGCATTCCTCCATCATATCGTCATTTCATTTACACTTTCAATTCAACAATTATATATTGAATCTGACGTTTTTGGAGGGAGATCGTCTATTTATATTTAATGAATGGGACTTTTTGGAGATTTTTGGAGGGGGGGTCATCATTTTACATAATTTTTTAGTGGGTGAGGTCGGGGAGGGTGAGTAATATTTAACTCACGATTTGTGTTTTCATTGTTTTCATTGTTTTCATTGTTCAATGAAGCTTTCTCCTCTATTTCTCAAGTCTTCTCTTTTTTTCTCCTCTCTTTCTTTGGCTGGTTTCAGATTGTGGGACAGCAGGAACCGGCTGTTCTGACTGGAGCCACACAGACGCAGGAGGCTCCAGCAGTGGACCCTGAGCAGCAGAGACGGGTGGAGGAGCAGCAGAGACGACAGGAGGCGGCGATACAGAAAGACAGAGTAAGTTTTGACACTTTAGCTTTAGCTTTAGCGTCCTCAATGCATCAGCTCACATGCTAACATAAAGATGTGCCCAAATATTTCAGTGTGATACAGAAGCCCTGAGAGGCAAGTGAGAGAAAAAGGTCTTAGTGATCCTTTCTCTGTCTGATCTGAGATGTTTTGTCTCCTGTGTTTATGGGTCAAGAGCAGGTTAAAAAGGTTCTGCTGGGATAATCTTTCTAGGTTGTAGGATCGTCTTTTCATCAGGAGGAAAAACAAAAAAAGATTTGTCTTGATTATCTTTCTAGCTAGTATTTTTAATTAAAAAACAGAAAATGTGGGTTTTATTATGAGAGTGTATGGTGGCCTACAAGAGGCTAAAAGAGTGAAGTGTTCAATTAGGGCTGCACGATTATGGCCAAAATGATAATCACCATTATTTTGATCAATATTGTAATCAAGATTATTAATCACAATTATTCATGATGTTAGGGAAAACATCTGTATTTTTATTGCACTACTTTTAAACAAACAATAGGAACAGTTTTTAGTGTCCTGGTGCTTGTTGTAAACAAACAGAGATCACTAAGTGAACACCTCCTGCAGCACACTGTACTGCTACAGAGCTAACTGTTAGCCTATTAGCAATTTGCAGACTGGACGCTAAGGGGTTAGCATCCCCTCCGGCTCTGCAGCTGGGAGAGACTGCTGCAGGAGGACTGTACTGCTTCGACTCGTTCTTACTCTTTTTAACGAGCTGAGGGGGCCGGCGGCTCGTTAAGAAGAGCCTCCGGCCCCCTCAGCTCGTTAAGAAGAGTAAGAACAAGTCTCCAAAAGTCTCCAATAACACCAGAAAAAGTCGCTGGATTTGTCGCCAGTCGCTTTTCTGAAAAATGGTCGCTAAGGGGGTCTGAAAAGTCGCTAAATATAGCAACAAAGTCGCTAAGTTGGTAACACTGCTTCGCCGGCTTTTACAAATGGCGCGTGTTGTTGTGACGTCGAGTACTACATCACATCCTGCTTAGTGTTCTATCCAATCAGCAACCAGGATTTTTTCAGGGGAGAAAAACGGCCCCGCCCCCTGGTGGTTGGTGGACTACTGGTGTAGAAAGTGCTTCATTAGATATGCAGGAGAGCCACATTTTAAAATGGAAATATCGCCGACGATCAGGTTAATTTAATCGTTGGGGCCAAAATCGTGATCACGATTAAAATTCGATTAATTGTGCAGCCCTATGTTCAACTGTCATTGCCTGAAAAAAGAGAACCAGCTAAATATACCACCTGATTTGATCACATCCTGATATTCCTTAAACATTTTTATGTTAAACTTAAACTGTGTTTATTTATAACTAAGTTTTCTGAATGAACCTTTCAGGGGAATGCTTATTTCAAAGAGGGTAAATATGAAGCTGCTGCTGAGTGCTACAGCAGAGGCATGGAGGCAGACAGCATGAACGTCCTGCTGCCTGCTAACAGAGCCATGGCATTCCTCAAGCTGGAGAAGTAAGCACGACTTTTATTCTCTGCAGCACAGTTTTCTTGTTTGAGAGACAAATCTGTTAAAAGATAAATCTACTGTTGTTTTTCTGGGCACTTCAGAATGGATTTTAAGATTCTTTTACTGGTTTATAAATCTCTTAATGGTCTTAGTCCAGCCTATTTATCTGATTGACTTTTATCCTGTGAACCCTGGAGGACCCTCAGGTCTTCTGGCCTTTTAATAAAACCAAAAGTTAGAACTAAAACCCACGGTGAGGCGTTGTTTTCTCACTGTGGTCCACAAACAGCCTCCCTGAAGACCTGAGGCCATCAGAGACGCTTCAAATTTTTAAGAGCAAACTTTTATTTGGCTTTTCCTTGAGATTTCTTTGCTCATGCATCTTAGTGTTACAACATCTTCACTTTTATTTTGTGTGCTTGCTTGCAAAAGCACACTAACTACTATTCACCGGGCTTATTTCTACTTCTTTTTATTATTTTGTGTGCTTGCAAAAGCACACTAACTACTCTTCACCGGGCTTATTTTGTGTGCTTGCTTGCAAAAGCACACTAATTGTTATTCCGTGGGCTTATTTTGTGTGCTTTTCTTGCAAAAGCACACTAATTGTTATTCCGTGGGCTTATTAGTGCCACGGCTGAGCAGCGAGGCACTCATCTTCACTGCAAGCAGTGAGGATGAGTGCCTCGTGCGAAGCACGAGGCATCTCTTATTATTGCTCATGTTTATTATTATTATTCTTTATTATAGATTATTCTTCCGTAAAAACTTTGGCGCGTAACTAGTCCCGCAGCTTTGAGAAATCGCGAAAAGTAAAAACGTCAAAAGTTGCGCCCTAATCGGGAATCGTGTGGAATGACTTTTTTTAGCGATCGGCGTGCACGTTTTCGCACAACGTGCACAAACGTGCACTTTTCGGCCCATCCGGAACGCATTGCGCAAACTTTGGGGCCTCACCATTCGCAAACCGTTGCTCGTAAAATTCCGAACCGATTTAGAAAGTTGTAGGGCCTGAATTTAACTCTAGTCCTGTGAAATTTCAAAGCGATTGCACGTATAGTTTTCGCACGAAGTGCGAAAACATTTCCATTTTTCCAAACTAATGGGGAGGGCGATTTTCCCATGTGTGTGTATTGCGCGGAATGTTCAGACTCTAGAGCGGTGATGTCATCAAGCAGAGTGGAGAGGGAGAGAAGGAATTGTCAAAAAATAAATTTGAAAACTGCGCTCCAGGCCGCAAATTCCACTCTACAGAAATAATTTATACATAGAAACGGAGGAAAATTTGTCTTCTCACTCACAATCCTCTGGTAAAGCTGTCAGAGTTATAGTTTGGGCGCAGGACACAGAGAAGTGCCACCAAAACGCATCAACTGCCCCATTGAGTCCCATATTAAAAACACGTGAGGATTTTTGAAAAAATCAGATGTAAGAGTTTTTTTAAATCGCTCTAACAAAGCTATTTTTTCATTTTTCTTAAAAAAAAATATATGTAGACGTTCAGGAAGAACTCAGGACGCTCAAAGTGAAGTCAGATTAGTGATAGGTGTTATGGTTTTGCCAAAAATGCTTTCTGTTCGAGGCCAGAATTTTCAGTTTGGCCACCTCTGGCTGCTCACTTTAGCAAAGCATTGTCAGTGACAGTTGTCATACATGATGATGGCTCATCACTGATTGTCTACATAACAATATTTCATAAATTCCCGCCCTTTTTGATTAGCCACGCCCCCTTTCTTAACTAATGAACCGTTTGTCCTAGAAATTTGTATGAGGTGTCAGATTACTCAGCATGGCGTCCCTGTCTAACTGTTGATTGATAACCCCGCCCCTTTTGATAAGCCACGCCCCTTTTACTAACTAGTGAACCGTTTGTCCTACAGACTTGTATGAGGTGTCTGTGGACTCAGGACAGAGTCCCTGTTTGACTGGTGATTGAAGCCACGCCCCCTTTGAGTAGCCACGCCCCTTTTTACTAACTCGTGAACCGTTTGTCCTACAGACTTGTATGAGGTGTCTGTGGACTCAGGACAGAGTCCCTGTTTGACTGGTGATTGAAGCCACGCCCCCTTTGAGTAGCCACGCCCCTTTTTACGAATTAGTGAACCGTTTGTCCTACAGACTTGTATGAGGTGTCTATGTACTCAGGACAGAGTCCCTGTTTGACTGGTGATTGAAGCCACGCCCCCTTTGAGTAGCCACGCCCCTTTTTACTAACTAGTGAACCGTTTGTCCTACAGACTTGTATGAGGTGTCTGTGGACTCAGGACAGAGTCCCTGTTTGACTGGTGATTGAAGCCACGCCCCCTTTGAGTAGCCACGCCCCTTTTTACGAACTAGTGAACCGTTTGTCCTACAGACTTGTATGAGGTGTCTGTGGACTCAGGACAGAGTCCCTGTTTGACTGGTGATTGAAGCCACGCCCCCTTTGAGTAGCCACGCCCCTTTTTACTAACTAGTGAACCGTTTGTCCTACAGACTTGTATGAGGTGTCTGTGGACTCAGGACAGAGTCCCTGTTTGACTGGTGATTGAAGCCACGCCCCCTTTGAGTAGCCACGCCCCTTTTTACGAACTAGTGAACCGTTTGTCCTACAGACTTGTATGAGGTGTCTGTGGACTCAGGACAGAGTCCCTGTTTGACTGGTGATTGAAGCCACGCCCCCTTTGAGTAGCCACGCCCCTTTTTACTAACTAGTGAACCGTTTGTCCTACAGACTTGTATGAGGTGTCTGTGGACTCAGGACAGAGTCCCTGTTTGACTGGTGATTGAAGCCACGCCCCCTTTGAGTAGCCACGCCCCTTTTTACTAACTAGTGAACCGTTTGTCCTAAAGACTTATATGAGGTGTCTGTGAACTCAGGACAGAGTCCCTGTTTAACTGCTGATTTAAACCACGAGAATCATCCGGCAGTAGTCCCGTGGCACTCCAAAATTTCCCTGGAATTTTGTTTCTAGTTCTTATTTTTAATCTTCCGTTTCTTCCGTGGTGTTTTTTCGGTCGACTACTCCTCCCAGAGTTTTTGTCACACATACACAAAAAAGGTATCAAATCGACCGGCTCGCCCATGACAAGTGTGCTATGACTTTTATAAGGGTTTCGACAAACGGTTTTCAAATTATTGGGAAAAAACACGTCAAAAAATCCCCCCAATGTAACCCTATGGAGAGTCTAGAGTGGTGATGAAATCAAACAGAGTGTAGAGGGAGAGAACGAATTGTCAAAAAATAAATTTGAAAACTGCGCTCCAGGCCGCAAATTTCACTCTACAGAAATAATTTATACATAGAAACGTAGGAAAATTTGTCCTCTCACTCACAATCCTCTGGTAAAGCTGTCAGAGTTATAGTTTGGGCGCAGGACGCACAGATGCTCAAACAAAATGCACCAACTGCCGCATCGGCTCCCATATTAAAAATGAAGGAAGATTTCTCAAAAAAACAATTTAACAGTTTTTTAAAAATCGCTCTAACAAAGCTATTTTTTCATTTTTCTTAAAAAAAAACATATGTAGATGTTCAGGAAGAACTCAGGACGCTCAAAGTGAAGTCGGATCAATGATAGGTATTATGGTTTTGCCGAAAATGCTTTCTGTTCGAGGCCAGAATTTCAAGTTTGTCCACCTCTGCCTGCGGAACTGTCTCCATCGTCAGTTAATTTCAGTTGATTGCTCTGCTCTGATTGGTCGACTCCACCTGGCCACGTGGTTGCTTAGCTACCGAAGCCCCCCTCCTCCAACACAGACATTCTAACTGATAACTGTCAGTTTACTCTCAGTAAACAGACATGGCTTTCTTCATAAAACACGAGACCTTATAACTTGACCATACATTGTCCAATCTGCCTCAAACTTGTCATACATGATGATGGTTCATCACTTTTCAGTTCTACATAACAATAATTCATAAATTCCCGCCCTTTTTATTAGCCACGCCCCCTTTTACTAACTATTGAACCGTTTGTCCTAGAAACTTGTATAAGATGTCCGATTACTCAGTATAGAGTCCCTGTTTAACTGGTGATTGATAACCCCGCCCCTTTTGATAAGACACGCCCCTTTTACTAACTAGTGAACCGTTTGTCCTAGAGACTTGTATGAGGTGTGAGTGTACTCAGCAGAAAGTCCCTGTTTAATCCGTGCCCCTTTTGATAAGCCACGAGAATGATGGTCCAGAGGCAAGCACACAATCAAAATTTCTTTAGAAATTTTCTAGTTCTTATTCTTACGTTTCTTCCGTGTCATTTTTCGGTCGACTACTCCTCCCAGAGTTTTGGTCGCACATACACAAAAAAGGTATCAAACCGACCGGCTCGCCCATGACAAGTGTGCTATGACTTTTCTAAGGGTTTCGACAAACGGTTTTCAAATTATTGGGCAAAAACATGTCAAAAAATCCCCCCAATGTAACCCTATGGAGAGTCTAGAGTGGAGAAGTCATCAAACAGAGTGTAGAGGGAGAGAAAGAATTGTCAAAAAATAAATTTGAAAACTGCGCTCCAGGCCGCAAATTTCACTCTACAGAAATAATTTATACATAGAAACGTAGGAAAATTTGTCCTCTCACTCACAATCCTCTGGTAAAGCTGTCAGAGTTATAGTTTGGGCGCAGGACGCACAGATGCACAAACAAAATGCACCAACTGCCGCATCGGCTCCCATATTAAAAATGAAGGAAGATTTCTCAAAAAAAAAATTTAACCGTTTTTTAAAATCGCTCTAACAAAGCTATTTTTTCATTTTTCTTAAAAAAAAAACATATGTAGATGTTCAGGAAGAACTCAGGACGCTCAAAGTAAAGTCGGATCAATGATAGGTATTATGGTTTTGCCGAAAAGGCTTTCTGTTCGAGGCCAGAATTTCAAGTTTGTCGACCTCTGTCTGCTCACTTTGATGGAACTGTCTCCATCGTCAGTTAATTTCAGTTGATTGCTCTGCTCTGATTGGTCGACTCCACCTGGCCACGTGGTTGCTTAGCTACCAAAGCCCCCCCCTCCTCCAACACAGACATTCTAACTGATAACTGTCAGTTTACTCTAAGTAAACAGACATGGCTTTCTTCATAAAACACGAGACCTTATAACTTGACCATACATTGTCCAATCTGCCTCAAACTTGTCATGCATGATGATGGTTCATCACTTTTCAGTTCTACATAACAATAATTCATAAATTCCCGCCCTTTTTATTAGCCACGCCCCCTTTTACTAACTAATGAACCGTTTGTCCTAGAAACTTGTATAAGATGTCAGATTACTCAGCATAGAGTCCCTGTTTAACTGGTGATTGATAACCCCGCCCCTTTTGATAAGCCACGCCCATTTTACTAACTAGTGAACCGTTTGTCCTAGAGACTTGTATGAGGTGTCAGTGCACTCAGCAGAAAGTCCCTGTTTAATCCGTGCCCCTTTTGATAAGCCACGAGAGTCACGGTCCAGAGGCAAGCACACAATCAAAATTTCTTTAGGAATTTTCTAGTTCTTCTTCCGTTTCTTCCGTGTCATTTTTCGGTCGACTACTCCTCCCAGAGTTTTGGCCACACATACACAAAAAAGGTATCAAATCGACCGGCTCACCCATGACAAGGGTGCTATGACTTTTATAAGGGTTTCGACAAACGGTTTTCAAATTATTGGGCAAAAACACGTCAAAAAATCCCCCCAATGTAACCCTATGGAGAGTCCAGAGTGGTGATGTCACCAAACAGAGTGTAGAGGGAGAGAACGAATTGTCCAAAAATAAATTTGAAAACTGCGCTCCAGGCCGCAAATTTCACTCTACAGAAATAATTTATACATAGAAACGTAGGAAAATTTGTCCTCTCACTCACAATCCTCTGGTAAAGCTGTCAGAGTTATAGTTTAGGCGTGAGATGCAGAGATGCACCACCAAAACCCAAAAACAGCCTCATTGGCTCCCATATTAAAAACGCAGGATGATATCTCAAAAAAGGAGATGTAAGAGTTTTTTGAATTCGCTCTAACAAAGCTATTTTTTCATTTTTCTTAAAAAAAAAAATATGTAGACGTTGAGGAAGAACTCAGGACGCTCAAAGTGAAGTCGGATCAATGATAGGTATTATGGTTTTGCCAAAAATGCTTTCTGTTCAAGGCCAGAATTTTCAGTTTGTCCACCTCTGTCTGCGGAACTTTCTCCAACAGCAGTTAATTTCAGTTGATTGCTCTGCTCTTATTGGTCGACTCCACCTGGCCACGTGGTTGCTTAGCTACCAAAGCCCCCCCCCCCCTCCCTCCTCCAACACAGACAATCTAACTGATAACTGTCAGTTTACTCTAAGTAAACAGACCTAATAACTTGACCATACATTGTCCAATCTTCCTCAATCTTGCCAAGCATAATGATGGTTCATCACTGACCACTTATACATAACAATGTTTCATAAATTCCCGCCCTTTTTGATTAGCCACGCCCCCTTTCATAACTAATGAACCGTTTCTCCTAGATACTTGTATGAGGTGTCTGTGAACTCAGGACAGAGTCCCTGTTTAACTGCTGATTCAAGCCACGCCCCCTTTGAGTGACCACGCCCCCTTTTACTAACTTGTGAACCGTTTGTCCTACAGACTTGTATGAGGTGTCTGTGAACTCAGGACAGAGTCCCAGTTTGACTGTTGATTTGAGCCACGAGAATGATGGTCCAGAGGCAAGCACACAATCAAAATTTCTTTAGAAATTTTCTAGTTTTTATTCTTCCGTTTCTTCCGTGGTGTTTTTTCGGTCGACTACTCCTCCCACAGTTTTGGCCGCACATACACAAAAAAGGTATCAAATCGACCGGCTCGCCCATGACAAGTGTGCTATGACTTTTATAAGGATTTCGACAAACGGTTTTCAAATTATTGGGCAAAAACACGTCAAAAAATCCCCCCAATGTAACCCTATGGAGAGTCTAGAGCAGTGATGTCATCAAACAGAGTGTAGAGGGAGAGAACGAATTGTCAAAAAATAAATTTGAAAACTGCGCTCCAGGCTGCAAATTTCACTCTACAGAAATGATTTATACATAGAAACGTAGGAAAATTTGTCCTCTCACTCACAATCCTCTGGTAAAGCTGTCAGAGTTATAGTTTTGGCGCAGGACGCACAGATGCACAAACAAAACACATCAACTGCCTCATTGGCTCCCATATTAAAAATGCAGGAAGATTTCTCCCCAAAATTTTTTTTACAGTTTTTTTAAATCGCTCTAACAAAGCTATTTTTTCACCTTTCTTTAAAAAAAATATATGTAAACGTTCAGGAAGAACTCAGGACGCTCAAAGTGAAGTCGGATCAATGATAGCTATTATGGTTTTGCCAAAAATGCTTTCTGTTCGAGGCCAGAATTTTCAGTTTGTCGACCTCTGTCTGCTCACTGTGACGGAATTGTCAGTTAATTTCAGTTTGATTGCTCTGCTCTTATTGGTCGACTCCACCTGGCCACCTGGTTGCTTAGCTACAAAAGCCTCCCCCCTCCCTCCTCCAACACAGACATTTTAACTGATAACTGTCAGTTTACTCTAAGTGAACAGACCTAATAACTTGACAATACATTGTCCAATCTTCCTCAAACTTGCCAAGCATGATGATGGTTCATCACTGACCACTTATACATAATAATGTTTCATAAATTCCCGCCGTTTTTGATTAGCCACGCCCCCTTCCATAACTAATGAACCGTTTGTCCTAGAAACTTGTATAAGGTGTCTGATTACTCGGCATGAAGTCCCTGTTTAACTGGTGATTGATAACCCCGCCCCTTTTGATTAGCCACGCCCCCTTTCATAACTTATGAACCGTTTGTCCTAGAGACTTGTATGAGGTGTCTGTGAACTCAGGACAGAGTCCCTGTTTAACTGCTGATTCAAGCCACGCCCCCTTTGAGTGACCACGCCCCCTTTTACTAACATGTGAACCGTTTGTCCTACAGACTTGTATGAGGTGTCTGTGAACTCAGGACAGAGTCCCTGTTTGACTGTTGATTTGAGCCACGAGAATGATGGTCCAGAGGCAAGCACACAATCAAAATTTCTTTAGAAATGTTCTAGTTTTGTGTGCTTGCTTGCAAAAGCACACTAACTACTATTCACCGGGCTTATTCTTATTTTGTGTGCTTGCTTGCAAAAGCACACTAACTACTATTCACCGTGTCTATTTTTATTATTATTCTTCCGTTTCTTCCGTGTTGTTTTTCCGTCGACTACTCCTCCCAGAGTTTTGGTCGCACATACACAAAAAAGGTATCAAACCGACCGGCTCGCCCATGACCAGTGTGCTATGACTTTTCTAAGGGTTTCGACAAACGGTTTTCAAATTATTGGGCAAAAACACGTCAAAAAATCCCCCCAATGTAACCCTATGGAGAGTCTAGAGTGGTGATGTAATCAAACAGAGTGTAGAGGGAGAGAACGAATTGTCAAAAAATAAATTTGAAAACTGCGCTCCAGGCCGCAAATTTCACTCTACAGAAATAATTTATACATAGAAACGTAGGAAAATTTGTCCTCTCACTCACAATCCTCTGGTAAAGCTGTCAGAGTTATAGTTTGGGCGCAGGACGCACAGATGCACAAACAAAACACATCAACTGCCTCATTGGCTCCCATATTAAAAATGCAGGAAGATTTCTCCCCAAAAATTTTTTTACAGTTTTTTAAAATCGCTCTAACGAAGCTATTTTTTCATCTTTCTTTAAAAAAAATATATGTAGACGTTCAGGAAGAACTCAGGACGCTCAAAGTGAAGTCGGATCAATGATAGGTATTATGGTTTTGCCAAAAATGCTTTCTGTTCGAGGCCAGAATTTTCAGTTTGTCGACCTCTGTCTGCTCACTGTGATGGAACTGTCAGTTAATTTCAGTTGATTGCTCTGCTCTTATTGGTCGACTCCACCTGGCCACCTGGTTGCTTAGCTACCAAAGCCTCCCCCCTCCCTCCTCCAACACAGACATTTTAACCGATAACTGTCAGTTTACTCTAAGTGAACAGACCTAATAACTTGACCATACATTGTCCAATCTTCCTCAAACTTGCCAAGCATGATGATGGTTCATCACTGACCACTTATACATAATAATGTTTCATAAATTCCCGCCCTTTTTGATTAGCCACGCCCCCTTTCATAACTAATGAACCGTTTGTCCTAGAAACTTATACAAGGTGTCAGATTACTCGGCATGAAGTCCCTGTTTAACTGGTGATTGATAACCCTGCCCCTTTTGATTAGCCACGCCCCCTTTCATAACTAATGAACCGTTTGTCCTCGAGACTTGTATGAGGTGTCTGTGAACTTAGGACAGAGTCCCTGTTTAACTGCTGATTCAAGCCACGCCCCCTTTGAGTGACCACGCCCCCTTTTACTAACTTGTGAACCGTTTGTCCTACAGACTTGTATGAGGTATCTGTGAACTCAGGACAGAGTCACTGTTTGACTGTTGATTTGAGCCACGAGAATGATGGTCCAGAGGCAAGCACACAATCAAAATTTCTTTAGAAATTTTCTAGTTTTTCTTCCGTTTCTTCCGTGTCATTTTTCGGTCGACTACTCCTCCCAGAGTTTTGGCCGCACATACACAAAAAAGGTATCAAACCGACGGGCTCGCCCATGACAAGTGTGCTATGACTTTTATAAGGGTTTCGACAAACGGTTTTCAAATTATTGGGCAAAAACACGTCAAAAAATCCCCCCAATGTAACCCTATGGAGAGTCCAGAGTGGTGATGTCACCAAACAGAGTGTAGAGGGAGGGAACGAATTGTCAAAAAATAAATTTGAAAACTGCGCTCCAGGCCGCAAATTTCACTCTACAAAAATAATTTATACATAGAAACGTAGGAAAATTTGTCCTCTCACTCACAATCCTCTGGTAAAGCTGTCAGAGTTGTAGTTTAGGCGTGAGATGCAGAGATGCACCACCAAAACCCAAAAACAGCCTCATTGGCTCCCATATTAAAAACGCAGGATGATATCTCAAAAAAGGAGATGTAAGAGTTTTTTGAATTCGCTCTAACAAAGCTATTTTTTCATTTTTCTTAAAAAAAAAAATATGTAGACGTTGAGGAAGAACTCAGGACGCTCAAAGTGAAGTCAGATCAATGATAGGTATTATGGTTTTGCCAAAAATGCTTTCTGTTCAAGGCCAGAATTTTCAGTTTGTCCACCTCTGTCTGCGGAACTTTCTCCAACAGCAGTTAATTTCAGTTGATTGCTCTGCTCTTATTGGTCGACTCCACCTGGCCACCTGGTTGCTTAGCTACCAAAGCCCCCCCCCCCTCCCTCCTCCAACACAGACATTCTAACTGATAACTGTCAGTTTACTCTAAGTAAACAGACATGTTGTTCTTCATAAAACATGAGACCTTATAACTTGACCATACATTGTCCAATCTTCCTCAAACTTGCCAAGCATGATGATGGTTCATCACTGACCACTTATACATAACAATATTTCATAAATTCCCGCCCTTTTTGATTAGCCACGCCCCCTTTCATAACCAATTAACCGTTTGTCCTAGAAACTTGTATAAGGTGTCAGATTACTCGGCATAGAGTCCCTGTTTAACTGGTGATTGATAACCCCGCCCCTTTTTTATTAGCCACGCCCTCTTTTACTAACTAGTGAACCGTTTGTCCTAGAGACTTGTACGAGGTGTCAGTGCACTCAGCAGAAAGTCCCTGTTTAATCCCTGCCCCTTTTGATAAGCCACGAGAGTCACGGTCCAGAGGCAAGCACACAATCAAAATTTCTTTAGAAATTTTCTAGTTTTGTGTGCTTGCTTGCAAAAGCACACTAACTACTATTCACCGGGACTATTTTTATTTTGTGTGCTTGCTTGCAAAAGCACACTAACTACTATTCACCGGGCTTAATTTTATTTTGTGTGCTTGCTTGCAAAAGCACACTAACTACTATTCACCGGGACTATTTTTATTTTGTGTGCTTGCTTGCAAAAGCACACTAACTACTATTCACCGGGCTTAATTTTATTATTCTTCCGTTTCTTCCGTGGTGTTTTTTCGGTCGACTACTCCTCCCAGAGTTTTGGCCGCACATACACAAAAAAGGTATCAAATCGACCGGCTCAACCATGACAAGTGTGCTATGACTTTTATAAGGGTTTCGACAAACGGTTTTCAAATTATTGGGCAAAAACACGTCAAAAAATCCCCCCAATGTAACCCTATGGAGAGTCTAGAGCGGTGATGTCATCAAACAGAGTGTAGAGGGAGAGAACGAATTGTCAAAAAATTAATTTGAAAACTGCACTCCAGGCCGCAAATTTCACTCTACAGAAATAATTTATACATAGAAACGTAGGAAAATTTGTCCTCTCACTCACAATCCTCTGGTAAAGCTGTCAGAGTTATAGTTTGGGCGCAGGATGCACAGATGCACAAACAAAACACACTAACTGCCTCATTGGCTCCAATATTAAAAATGCAGGAAGATTTCTCCCCAAAAAAAATTTAACCGTTTTTTTAAATCGCTCTAACAAAGCTATTTTTTCATCTTTCTTAAAAAAAACATATGTAGATGTTCAGGAAGAACTCAGGACGCTCAAAGTGAAGTCGGATCAATGATAGGTATTATGGTTTTGCCAAAAATGCTTTCTGTTCGAGGCCAGAAATTTCAGTTTGTCCACCTCTGTCTGCGGAACTTTCTCCAACAGCAGTTAATTTCAGTTGATTGCTCTGCTCTTATTGGTCGACTCCACCTGGCCACGTGGTTGCTTAGCTACCAAAGCCTCCCCCCTCCCCCCTCCCTCCTCCAACACAGACATTCTAACTGATAACTGTCAGTTTACTCTAAGTAAACAGACATGTTGTTCTTCATAAAACATGAGACCTTATAACTTGACCATACATTGTCCAATCTTCCTCAAACTTGTCAAGCATGATGATGGTTCATCACTGACCACTTATACATAACAATATTTCATAAATTCCCGCCCTTTTTGATTAGCCACGCCCCCTTTCATAACCAATGAACCGTTTGTCCTAGAGACTTGTATGAGGTGTGAGTGTACTCAGCAGAAAGTCCCTGTTTAATCCCTGCCCCTTTTGATAAGCCACGAGAGTCACGGTCCAGAGGCAAGCACACAATCAAAATTTCTTTAGAAATTTTCCAGTTATTCTTCCGTTTCTTCCGTGTTGTTTTTCCGTCGACTACTCCTCCCAGAGTTTTGGTCGCACATACACAAAAAAGGTATCAAACCGACCGGCTCGCCCATGACCAGTGTGCTATGACTTTTCTAAGGGTTTCGACAAACGGTTTTCAAATTATTGGGCAAAAACACGTCAAAAAATCCCCCCAATGTAACCCTATGGAGAGTCTAGAGTGGTGATGTAATCAAACAGAGTGTAGAGGGAGAGAACGAATTGTCAAAAAATAAATTTGAAAACTGCGCTCCAGGCCGCAAATTTCACTCTACAGAAATAATTTATACATAGAAACGTAGGAAAATTTGTCCTCTCACTCACAATCCTCTGGTAAAGCTGTCAGAGTTATAGTTTGGGCGCAGGACGCACAGATGCACAAACAAAACACATCAACTGCCTCATTGGCTCCCATATTAAAAATGCAGGAAGATTTCTCCCCAAAATTTTTTTTACAGTTTTTTAAAATCGCTCTAACGAAGCTATTTTTTCATCTTTCTTTAAAAAAAATATATGTAGACGTTCAGGAAGAACTCAGGACGCTCAAAGTGAAGTCGGATCAATGATAGGTATTATGGTTTTGCCAAAAATGCTTTCTGTTCGAGGCCAGAATTTTCAGTTTGTCGACCTCTGTCTGCTCACTGTGATGGAACTGTCAGTTAATTTCAGTTGATTGCTCTGCTCTTATTGGTCGACTCCACCTGGCCACCTGGTTGCTTAGCTACCAAAGCCTCCCCCCTCCCTCCTCCAACACAGACATTTTAACCGATAACTGTCAGTTTACTCTAAGTGAACAGAGCTAATAACTTGACCATACATTGTCCAATCTTCCTCAAACTTGCCAAGCATGATGATGGTTCATCACTGACCACTTATACATAATAATGTTTCATAAATTCCCGCCCTTTTTGATTAGCCACGCCCCCTTTCATAACTAATGAACCGTTTGTCCTAGAAACTTATACAAGGTGTCAGATTACTCGGCATGAAGTCCCTGTTTAACTGGTGATTGATAACCCCGCCCCTTTTGATTAGCCACGCCCCCTTTCAACTAATGAACCGTTTGTCCTAGAGACTTGTATGAGGTGTCTGTGAACTTAGGATAGAGTCCCTGTTTAACTGCTGATTCAAGCCACGCCCCCTTTGAGTGACCACGCCCCCTTTTACTAACTTGTGAACCGTTTGTCCTACAGACTTGTATGAGGTATCTGTGAACTCAGGACAGAGTCACTGTTTGACTGTTGATTTGAGCCACGAGAATGATGGTCCAGAGGCAAGCACACAATCAAAATTTCTTTAGAAATTTTCTAGTTATTCTTCCGTTTCTTCCGTGTCATTTTTCGGTCGACTACTCCTCCCAGAGTTTTGGCCGCACATACACGAAAAAGGTATCAAATCGACCGGCTCGCCCATGACAAGTGTGCTATGACTTTTATAAGGGTTTCGACAAACGGTTTTCAAATTATTGGGCAAAAACACGTCAAAAAATCCCCCCAATGTAACCCTATGGAGAGTCTAGAGTGGGGATGTCATCAAACAGAGTGTAGAGGGAGAGAAGGAATTGTCAAAAAATAAATTTGAAAACTGCGCTCCAGGCCGCAAATTTCACTCTACAGAAATAATTTATACATAGAAACGTAGGAAAATTTGTCCTCTCACTCACAATCCTCTGGTAAAGCTGTCAGAGTTATAGTTTGGGCGCAGGACGCACAGATGCTCAAACAAAATGCACCAACTGCCGCATCGGCTCCCATATTAAAAATGAAGGAAGATTTCTCAAAAAAAAAATTTAACAGTTTTTTAAAATCGCTCTAACAAAGCTATTTTTTCATTTTTCTTAAAAAAAAACATATGTAGATGTTCAGGAAGAACTCAGGACGCTCAAAGTGAAGTCAGATCAATGATAGGTATTATGGTTTTGCCGAAAATGCTTTCTGTTCGAGGCCAGAATTTCAAGTTTGTCAACCTCTGTCTGCTCACTTTGATGGAACTGTCTCCATCGTCAGTTAATTTCAGTTGATTGCTCTGCTCTGATTGGTCGACTCCACCTGGCCATGTGGTTGCTTAGCTACCAAAGCCCCCCCCCCCTCCTCCAACACAGACATTCTAACTGATAACTGTCAGTTTACTCTAAGTAAACAAACATGGCGTTTTCTTCATAAAACACGAGACCTTATAACTTGACCATACATTGTCCAATCTGCCTCAAACTTGTCATGCATGATGATGGTTCATCACTTTTCAGTTCTACATAACAATAATTCATAAATTCCCGCCCTTTTTATTAGCCACGCCCCCTTTTACTAACTAATGAATCGTTTGTCCTAGAAACTTGTATAAGATGTCAGATTACTCAGCATAGAGTCCCTGTTTAATCCGTGCCCCTTTTGATAAGCCACGAGAGTCACGGTCCAGAGGCAAGCACACAATCAAAATTTCTTTAGGAATTTTCTAGTTTTGTGTGCTTGCTTGCAAAAGCACACTAACTACTATTCACCGGGCTTATTCTTATTTTTCTTCCGTTTCTTCCGTGTCATTTTTCGGTCGACTACTCCTCCCAGAGTTTTGGTCGCACATACACAAAAAAGGTATCAAACCGACCGGCTCGCCCATGACAAGTGTGCTATGACTTTTCTAAGGGTTTCGACAAACGGTTTTCAAATTATTGGGCAAAAACACGTCAAAAAATCCCCCCAATGTAACCCTATGGAGAGTCTAGAGTGGAGAAGTCATCAAACAGAGTGTAGAGGGAGAGAAAGAATTGTCAAAAAATAAATTTGAAAACTGCGCTCCAGGCCGCAAATTTCACTCTACAGAAATAATTTATACATAGAAACGTAGGAAAATTTGTCCTCTCACTCACAATCCTCTGGTAAAGCTGTCAGAGTTATAGTTTGGGCGCAGGACGCACAGATGCACAAACAAAATGCACCAACTGCCGCATCGGCTCCCATATTAAAAATGAAGGAAGATTTCTCAAAAAAAAAATTTAACAGTTTTTTAAAATCACTCTAACAAAGCTATTTTTTCATTTTTCTTAAAAAAAAACACATGTAGATGTTCAGGAAGAACTCAGGACGCTCAAAGTGAAGTCGGATCAATGATAGCTATTATGGTTTTGCCGAAAATGCTTTCTGTTCGAGGCCAGAATTTCAAGTTTGTCGACCTCTGTCTGCTCACTTTGATGGAACTGTCTCCATCGTCAGTTAATTTCAGTTGATTGCTCTGCTCTGATTGGTCGACTCCACCTGGCCACGTGGTTGCTTAGCTACCAAAGCCCCCCCCTCCTCCAACACAGACATTCTAACTGATAACTGTCAGTTTACTCTAAGTAAACAGACATGGCTTTCTTCATAAAACACGAGACCTTATAACTTGACCATACATTGTCCAATCTGCCTCAAACTTGTCATGCATGATGATGGTTCATCACTTTTCAGTTCTACATAACAATAATTCATAAATTCCCGCCCTTTTTATTAGCCACGCCCCCTTTTACTAACTAATGAACCGTTTCTCCTAGAAACTTGTATAAGATGTCAGATTACTCAGCATAGAGTCCCTGTTTAACTGGTGATTGATAACCCCGCCCCTTTTGATAAGCCACGCCCATTTTACTAACTAGTGAACCGTTTGTCCTAGAGACTTGTACGAGGTGTCAGTGCACTCAGCAGAAAGTCCCTGTTTAATCCGTGCCCCTTTTGATAAGCCACGAGAGTCACGGTCCAGAGGCAAGCACACAATCAAAATTTCTTTAGGAATTTTCTAGTTATTTTTAATCTTCCGTTTCTTCCGTGTCATTTTTCGGTCGACTACTCCTCCCAGAGTTTTGGCCGCACATACACAAAAAAGGTATCAAATCGACCGGCTCGCCCATGACAAGTGTGCTATGACTTTTCTAAGGGTTTCGACATACGGTTTTCAAATTATTGGGCAAAAACACGTCAAAAAATCCCCCCAATGTAACCCTATGGAGAGTCTAGAGTGGGGAAGTCATCAAACAGAGTGTAGAGGGAGAGAAAGAATTGTCAAAAAATAAATTTGAAAACTGCGCTCCAGGCCGCAAATTTCACTCTACAGAAATAATTTATACATAGAAACGTAGGAAAATTTGTCCTCTCACTCACAATCCTCTGGTAAAGCTGTCAGAGTTATAGTTTGGGCGCAGGACGCACAGATGCTCAAACAAAATGCACCAACTGCCGCATCGGCTCCCATATTAAAAATGAAGGAAGATTTCTCAAAAAAAAAATTTAACAGTTTTTTAAAATCGCTCTAACAAAGCTATTTTTTCATTTTTCTTAAAAAAAAAACATATGGAGATGTTCAGGAAGAACTCAGGACGCTCAAAGTAAAGTCGGATCAATGATAGGTATTATGGTTTTGCCGAAAATGCTTTCTGTTCGAGGCCAGAATTTCAAGTTTGTCGACCTCTGTCTGCTCACTTTGATGGAACTGTCTCCATCGTCAGTTAATTTCAGTTGATTGCTCTGCTCTGATTGGTCGACTCCACCTGGCCACGTGGTTGCTTAGCTACCAAAGCCCCCCCCTCCTCCAACACAGACATTCTAACTGATAACTGTCAGTTTACTCTAAGTAAACAGACATGGCTTTCTTCATAAAACACGAGACCTTATAACTTGACCATACATTGTCCAATCTGCCTCAAACTTGTCATGCATGATGATGGTTCATCACTTTTCAGTTCTACATAACAATAATTCATAAATTCCCGCCCTTTTTATTAGCCACGCCCCCTTTTACTAACTATTGAACCGTTTGTCCTAGAAACTTGTATAAGATGTCAGATTACTCAGCATAGAGTCCCTGTTTAACTGGTGATTGATAACCCCGCCCCTTTTGATAAGCCACGCCCATTTTACTAACTAGTGAACCGTTTGTCCTAGAGACTTGTATGAGGTGTGAGTGTACTCAGCAGAAAGTCCCTGTTTAATCCGTGCCCCTTTTGATAAGCCACGAGAGTCACGGTCCAGAGGCAAGCACACAATCAAAATTTCTTTAGGAATTTTCTAGTTATTCTTCCGTTTCTTCCGTGGTGTTTTTTCGGTCGACTACTCCTCCCAGAGTTTTGCTCGCACATACACAAAAAAGGTATCAAACCGACCGGCTCGCCCATGACAAGTGTGCTATGACTTTTATAAGGGTTCCGACAAACGGTTTTCAAATTATTGGGAAAAAACACGTCAAAAAATCCCCCCAATGTAACCCTATGGAGAGTCTAGAGTGGGGATGTAATCAAACAGAGTGTAGAGGGAGAGAAAGAATTGTCAAAAAATAAATTTGAAAACTGCGCTCCAGGCCGCAAATTTCACTCTACAGAAATAATTTATACATAGAAACGTAGGAAAATTTGTCCTCTCACTCACAATCCTCTGGTAAAGCTGTCAGAGTTATAGTTTTGGCGCAGGACGCACAGATGCACAAACAAAACACATCAACTGCCTCATTGGCTCCCATATTAAAAATGCAGGAAGATTTCTCCCCAAAATATTTTTTACAGTTTTTTAAAATCGCTCTAACAAAGCTATTTTTTCATCTTTCTTTAAAAAAAATATATGTAGACGTTCAGGAAGAACTCAGGACGCTCAAAGTGAAGTCGGATCAATGATAGGTATTATGGTTTTGCCAAAAATGCTTTCTGTTCGAGGCCAGAATTTTCAGTTTGTCGACCTCTGTCTGCTCACTGTGAAGGAACTGTCAGTTAATTTCAGTTGATTGCTCTGCTCTTATTGGTCGACTCCACCTGGCCACCTGGTTGCTTAGCTACAAAAGCCTCCCCCCTCCCCCCTCCCTCCTCCAACACAGACATTCTAACTGATAACTGTCAGTTTACTCTAAGTGAACAGACTTCATAAAACATGAGACCTTATAACTTGACCATACATTGTCCAATCTTCCTCAAACTTGCCAAGCATGATGATGGTTCATCACTGACCACTTATACATAATAATGTTTCATAAATTCCCGCCCTTTTTGATTAGCCACGCCCCCTTTCATAACTAATGAACCGTTTGTCCTAGAAACTTGTATAAAGTGTCAGATTACTCGGCATGAAGTCCCTGTTTAACTGGTGATTGATAACTCCGCCCCTTTTGATTAGCCACGCCCCCTTTCATAACTAATGAACCGTTTGTCCTAGAGTCTTGTATGAGGTGTCTGTGAACTCAGGACAGAGTCCCTGTTTAACTGCTGATTCAAGCCACGCCCCCTTTGAGTGACCACGCCCCCTTTTACTAACTTGTGAACCGTTTGTCCTACAGACTTGTATGAGGTATCTGTGAACTCAGGACAGAGTCACTGTTTGACTGTTGATTTGAGCCACGAGAATGATGGTCCAGAGGCAAGCACACAATCAAAATTTCTTTAGGAATTTTCTAGTTATTATTTTTAATCTTCCGTTTCTTCCGTGTCATTTTTCGGTCGACTACTCCTCCCAGAGTTTTGGCCGCACATACACAAAAAAGGTATCAAATCGACCGGCTCGCCCATGACAAGTGTGCTATGACTTTTCTAAGGGTTTCGACAAACGGTTTTCAAATTATTGGGCAAAAACACGTCAAAAAATCCCCCCAATGTAACCCTATGGAGAGTCTAGAGTGGGGAAGTCATCAAACAGAGTGTAGAGGGAGAGAAAGAATTGTCAAAAAATAAATTTGAAAACTGCGCTCCAGGCCGCAAATTTCACTCTACAGAAATAATTTATACATAGAAACGTAGGAAAATTTGTCCTCTCACTCACAATCCTCTGGTAAAGCTGTCAGAGTTATAGTTTGGGCGCAGGACGCACAGATGCTCAAACAAAATGCACCAACTGCCGCATCGGCTCCCATATTAAAAATGAAGGAAGATTTCTCAAAAAAAAAATTAAACAGTTTTTTAAAATCGCTCTAACAAAGCTATTTTTTCATTTTTCTTAAAAAAAAACATATGGAGATGTTCAGGAAGAACTCAGGACGCTCAAAGTAAAGTCGGATCAATGATAGGTATTATGGTTTTGCCGAAAATGCTTTCTGTTCGAGGCCAGAATTTCAAGTGTGTCGACCTCTGTCTGCTCACTTTGATGGAACTGTCTCCATCGTCAGTTAATTTCAGTTGATTGCTCTGCTCTGATTGGTCGACTCCACCTGGCCACGTGGTTGCTTAGCTACCAAAGCCCCCCCCCTCCTCCAACACAGACATTCTAACTGATAACTGTCAGTTTACTCTAAGTAAACAGACATGGCTTTCTTCATAAAACACGAGACCTTATAACTTGACCATACATTGTCCAATCTGCCTCAAACTTGTCATGCATGATGATGGTTCATCACTTTTCAGTTCTACATAACAATAATTCATAAATTCCCGCCCTTTTTATTAGCCACGCCCCCTTTTACTAACTATTGAACCGTTTGTCCTAGAAACTTGTATAAGATGTCAGATTACTCAGCATAGAGTCCCTGTTTAACTGGTGATTGATAACCCCGCCCCTTTTGATAAGCCACGCCCATTTTACTAACTAGTGAACCGTTTGTCCTAGAGACTTGTATGAGGTGTCAGTGCACTCAGCAGAAAGTCCCTGTTTAATCCCTGCCCCTTTTGATAAGCCACGAGAGTCACGGTCCAGAGGCAAGCACACAATCAAAATTTCTTTAGGAATTTTCTAGTTTTGTGTGCTTGCTTGCAAAAGCACACTAACTACTCTTCACCGGGCTTATTTTTATTATTATTTTTATTCTTCCGTTTCTTCCGTGTTGTTTTTCGGCCGACTACTCCTCCCAGAGTTTTGGTCGCACATACACAAAAAAGGTATCAAATCGACCGGCTCGCCCATGACAAGTGTGCTATGACTTTTCTAAGGGTTTCGACATACGGTTTTCAAATTATTGGGCAAAAACACGTCAAAAAATCCCCCCAATGTAACCCTATGGAGAGTCTAGAGTGGGGAAGTCATCAAACAGAGTGTAGAGGGAGAGAAAGAATTGTCAAAAAATAAATTTGAAAACTGCGCTCCAGGCCGCAAATTTAACTCTACAGAAATAATTTATACATAGAAACGTAGGAAAATTTGTCCTCTCACTCACAATCCTCTGGTAAAGCTGTCAGAGTTATAGTTTGGGCGCAGGACGCACAGATGCTCAAACAAAATGCACCAACTGCCGCATCGGCTCCCATATTAAAAATGAAGGAAGATTTCTCCAAAAAAAAATTTAACAGTTTTTTAAAATCGCTCTAACAAAGCTATTTTTTCATTTTTCTTAAAAAAAAAACATATGGAGATGTTCAGGAAGAACTCAGGACGCTCAAAGTGAAGTCGGATCAATGATAGGTATTATGGTTTTGCCGAAAATGCTTTCTGTTCGAGGCCAGAATTTCAAGTTTGTCGACCTCTGTCTGCTCACTTTGATGGAACTGTCTCCATCGTCAGTTAATTTCAGTTGATTGCTCTGCTCTGATTGGTTGACTCCACCTGGCCACGTGGTTGCTTAGCTACCAAAGCCCCCCCCCCTCCTCCAACACAGACATTCTAACTGATAACTGTCAGTTTACTCTAAGTAAACAGACATGGCTTTCTTCATAAAACACGAGACCTTATAACTTGACCATACATTGTCCAATCTGCCTCAAACTTGTCATGCATGATGATGGTTCATCACTTTTCAGTTCTACATAACAATAATTCATAAATTCCCGCCCTTTTTATTAGCCACGCCCCCTTTTACTAACTAATGAACCGTTTGTCCTAGAAACTTGTATAAGATGTCAGATTACTCAGCATAGAGTCCCTGTTTAACTGGTGATTGATAACCCCGCCCCTTTTGATAAGCCACGCCCATTTTACTAACTAGTGAACCGTTTGTCCTAGAGACTTGTATGAGGTGTGAGTGCACTCAGCAGAAAGTCCCTGTTTAATCCCCGCCCCTTTTGATAAGCCACGAGAGTCACGGTCCAGAGGCAAGCACACAATCAAAATTTCTTTAGGAATTTTCTAGTTATTCTTCCGTTTCTTCCGTGTCATTTTTCGGTCGACTACTCCTCCCAGAGTTTTGGTCGCACATACACAAAAAAGGTATCAAATCGACCGGTTCGCCCATGACAAGTGTGCTATGACTTTTATAAGGGTTTCGACAAACGGTTTTCAAATTATTGGGCAAAAACACGTCAAAAAATCCCCCCAATGTAACCCTATGGAGAGTCTAGAGCGGTGATGTCATCAAACAGAGTGTAGAGGGAGAGAACGAATTGTCAAAAAATTAATTTGAAAACTGCACTCCAGGCCGCAAATTTCACTCTACAGAAATAATTTATACATAGAAACGTAGGAAAATTTGTCCTCTCACTCACAATCCTCTGGTAAAGCTGTCAGAGTTATAGTTTGGGCGCAGGATGCACAGATGCACAAACAAAACGCACCAACTGCCTCATTGGCTCCAATATTAAAAATGCAGGAAGATTTCTCCCCAAAAAAAATTTAACCGTTTTTTTAAATCGCTCTAACAAAGCTATTTTTTCATCTTTCTTAAAAAAAAACATATGTAGATGTTCAGGAAGAACTCAGGACGCTCAAAGTGAAGTCGGATCAATGATAGGTATTATGGTTTTGCCAAAAATGCTTTCTGTTCGAAGCCAGAAATTTCAGTTTGTCCACCTCTGTCTGCGGAACTTTCTCCAACAGCAGTTAATTTCAGTTGATTGCTCTGCTCTTATTGGTCGACTCCACCTGGCCACGTGGTTGCTTAGCTACCAAAGCCTCCCCCCTCCCCCCTCCCCTCCTCCAACACAGACATTCTAACTGATAACTGTCAGTTTACTCTAAGTAAACAGACATGTTGTTCTTCATAAAACATGAGACCTTATAACTTGACCATACATTGTCCAATCTTCCTCAAACTTGTCAAGCATGATGATGGTTCATCACTGACCACTTATACATAACAATATTTCATAAATTCCCGCCCTTTTTGATTAGCCACGCCCCCTTTCATAACCAATGAACCGTTTGTCCTAGAGACTTGTATGAGGTGTGAGTGTACTCAGCAGAAAGTCCCTGTTTAATCCCTGTCCCTTTTGATAAGCCACGAGAGTCACGGTCCAGAGGCAAGCACACAATCAAAATTTCTTTAGAAATTTTCTAGTTTATTTGCTACTATGTAATCTATTATTCTATTAGTCTATTTTTATTTTATTTTTTTATCGTGCTCTTCTTTTTAATTATTTGTTTATTGTTTTCATCTTTTTTATCTAGCTTTTTTTTTTTTTTTACTTTTTATTACTATTATTTACTTTTATTTTTTCCATCCATCCATCTATTTTCCTCCGCTTATCCAGGGCCGGGTCGCAGGGGCAGCAGGCTAAGCAGGCTAAGCAGGGCATTCCTGGCGTCCCCAGGCGTTTATTTTTCATTTTATTTTACCTTACTTTATTTCTATTTATTTTAACTAATTAATTTCTAAGCTGCCTCCAGTGTTTCCCCACTGCTCCACGTCGAGATGGAGCTTCCTCGGTTTGTGCTTTGTTTATAATAGGATGGTGTTATATTATTATTATTATTGTTTTCTCCTTTTTATGTGAAGAACTTTTTGTCACATTTCTTTTGTATGAAAGTGCTCTACAAATAAAGTCTGATTGATTGTTTTTCCTGTCTGCTGCAGGTATAAGGAGGCGGAGGAGGACTGCACCAGAGCCATCTCTCTGGACAAAACTTACTCCAAGGCTTTCGCCCGTCGTGCCACCGCCAGAGTGGCTTTAAGGAAACTGGAGGAGGCCAAACAAGGTGCAACACTGTCCTCCAGTGGCAAACAGCAGCAACAACAGTCTGTCTGCAAGACCAAAAAGCTCTCCTCTATTTAGCTGAATTTTTCAAGATAATCTGTGTTTTTATAGTTGATTCTATTTTCTATTTTCTTTACTTATGTCACAATATTGGTTTTATTCTATTTTCATCCAGTTAACAGCTTAGTTACAAGTTATGTTTTTTTCTAAATAAGCTTAACCATTTGATGCAACAACAACATATAAACACCTTCTAATACACAACATGGGTCAAAAATAACCTGCATTAATTTCCCATGTTATTTCATGCTGGCTGTGTGTTTAAATATCTTTTTTTTATTACAACAGATCATTATGTCCGTTTTTCCTTTCATACTTTATGAAGAAACCTAGTTTTTGTATTATTACATCTAGTTTACACACGTGGGTCAATAATGACCTTGTGCATTAGAAGCGTAGTGATACAAAAAGGGTTTTTATTCAAAAAGTAAGAAATTAAAACAAAAAATTAGGATGTATGATGATCAAAAACAAGTTATTTGAGGAAAACCTGGAAACAGTGAATGATGAAATTAATTTATTGCCAAGATATAGAACATTAAAACTTAGTCAGGTCACTTTAGACCCAGGTTGTGTATCAAAGGGTTAACCAAACAGACAAGCGTTCAAAAAGAGTTGTTTTCAAATAAAACTGCCAGAAACTGCAATGAAATAATATGAGGAAGGATTGATATTAGCTATTATTGACTTTTTGGTTATATAAAAACACTCTGTGTGTGTGTCTTTGTGTTACAGATTTTCAGGAGGTCTTAAAACTGGAACCAGGGAACAAGCAGGCCCTGAATGAGCTCCAGAAACTCCAGATTGTACGTGTTAAGATTCTGTTAGAGATCTGATTATGGCATCAGCATAAACAATTAAAGTCCAGTCTAATGTACAGTGACAATGGCACTTCAGACTTGATCAGGTTGGATCTTCTACAGACTTATCTTCTCTTTCCTTGATGTCTTCCTGTCGTTTCAGGACGTGGCTTCCAGCGGCCTTCTTCAACCAGCAGACGGCTCACAGAGGAGAACAGTTCAGCCAATAGACAAACCAACACACCTACGATCTACTGTGAGTTTTTCCCCTCGGTGCAGGAGTCAGAGTCAGATTTTCCTTTATTATCATTGCACAAAGTGACAAGTACTAGGACAACGAAATTAGCCATCAACCCGTCCGAACGTATACTTAAACACACATAGAATATGACAGAGGTGGACAGGACAGGAAGACAGAGATGAAAGAAAGAAATACAGCACAAGGTGAGGAGAGGAAATGAGGAAAAAACAATGAAAAATACCTTGGCAACATAAGCACATGAACACTTCACAACATGAACAGACTTATGACATGCCACAGGGAAGGGGGGAGCCAGCATAGTCAAGCAGCCATCCGGTCCCGCAGCTATTACAGCGCTGGTCACAGACCCGTTTGTCTCGCTGGGGCTGTGAAGCGTCGAAGGCATTGGTTGGGGGGTGAGGATGTTTGCATGTCTGTGTATGTGTGGGAATTCGAGTGTGTAAGCCTGAGACCCACAGTACCCAATCAGTCCCCGTCTCAGCTCGATAGAATGTCAAAAAGCGATAACCTAGCGCTTGCGATGGAGACAACCTTAGTAGGCCCCAGACAGCAGCAGACAGTCAACAGGTGTCTGTAGAAGGTTGAGGGGGCAGGGGAAGTCGAGTCTCGCTGCAATGCTCAACCAGGGGAATTTATTTTCCAGTAGGGCTGTTTAGGCTATTTTATTTTCCAAACTTTGAAAAAGGCAGTACATTTTAATAACAAATACAAAACATGATGACAGACATAAGAATGAGAAGACTTAGAGAAACCACGATTCTAATTTTTGAAAGAAGAAGCCATTACTTTGGGCTCCATTAAGTTGAGATTAGCAATTGTCTTTGTATTTGTATTAAGGCTAAAATATAAAATATAATATTATATATGAATATATTTTATATGTATTGAATATTAAACAATTGAAAAAAAGTAGATTGGTATTGAAAACAATGTGTCAGTTTTGTTTTTATAGAATCTGTGCTTGTAGAAAAAATACCAATAAGTTGTCTGACACATTATTTCTGTCTAGTTGACCTCATGTCTTCAGCATGCTTTAACATTACTTGTCCACCGGTGGCAGGAAAGACAACAATGTAGACTGGGTTCTGTAATTATCATTTTGTGGTGTCTTTACTAGAATTTAGTCCAATCAGTGATCTGAACCTTTTGTCAATCTCTTGACTGATTCTGAACTTGTGATGGTCTTCAGAAACCTCTGAGGAGGATCGATATTGAGGAAGTGAGTGGAAAGGTGACCGTGTCTGAGGTCGAGTCAGCTGGGTCCAAGTCCTTCATCCAGGAAGTGATGAGAGAGTCGGAGGACCAATCATCTCCACTGTCAACATCACCCAGCGCCAAGATGATCAAGATCGAGGAGATAGCAGAAGTTCCTTCCAAATCATCTGAGCAGTTAGTGGCGCTATTATTATACAGTCATGGAAAATTTTAGACCACCGTTTTTCTTCAATTTCTTGTTCATTTTAATGAAATCCTGATACAACTAAAGGTACATTTGTTTGGACAAATATATAAAATAAAACATAATATACATTTTCCATGGTTTTCTTGATAATGATTTTGGTTATTATCAAGAATGTTTCCATGACTGTAGATGTAAAAATGACCAAAAAGGACACAGAATTATCGAAATAGAAACAAATTGACCAAAAAAAGATGTAAAAATTACTAATAAAGACACAAAATGACCCAAAATAGATGTAAAAATGATCAAAAAAGACATAAAATTACCCCACAAAAGGGCAAAATTACCAACAAAATGACCAAAGAATCTGAGGTAAACTGTTCTCCAGCAGAGCAGCGTTGGAGTTGGAGCTGATATTTTGCCATTTTCCATGGTTTTCTTGATAATAATTTTGGTTTTTATCAAGAAAACCATGGAAAATGTCGAGATATCAGCTCTTAAATTAAACTCTTATCAGCTATTTGTGTTATTATTATATTTGTCCAAACAAATGTACCTTTAGTTGTAGTTGTACGTTGTAACAAAACAAGGGTGGTCTAATCATTTTTTCCATGACTGTGTGTGTATTTAAGTGTTCTTAACATGCCTGTAAAGTTTTAATTGTTGCATCATTGTGTGTGATGTGGAATGGATCATTTCCACCCTTTAAACAGATGTTCTGCTTCTGTTTCCCAGACTGAGTGTTCGCAGACAGACCAAACAAGCGGAGCAGGAGAAAATGGTTCATCCTCCTAAATGTCCAGAAAGCTCCTCCTCCACAGAAACAGACCTGCCTCCTCCACCCAGCAGCAGCTTCCAGCTGGAGGCCGACCTCCGCAAGATCGGGAACCAACCCCAAGTCATTTACAGATATCTGAGGGTGAGCTGGGCTGTACTGGTGACAGGCTTATGTTATATATTATATGCTGTCTGCAGTATTGGTATTGATTTATGTAGATTTAGTCAAGCTCTCTGTCTGAGGGTGCTTTCACACCTGAAAGTCCGGACCAAGGTCCGAATTCTGTTACATTGTATACATTTGGTCCGGTTGGTTTTGGTTTCACACTGCAAAAAGAAGAACGGACTTTACAAGACAATTCTACTGGACACGTCATCTCCCTATGTACTTCCGCGGCTCATTTTGTTTTGGTTACGCTGCGTTGTTAGGCCGGCCGGCATCTGACGTCAGTGTTACTTCTAACTTGCTTACACAAAATGAATCCAGCGAGACACCTTTTACTCCGTTTAAGTCCTTTTCCCATGCGTTATTTCAGTCTTGTGGCAGTGAAGGTTTCTGCTGCTGTCCTCAGCTCTGTTGTGCACACAATTAAATGTTTGTCCTTGGTCTTGTGTTACCTTGCCGCTGATTAGTGATTGTGCTCACCTGCTGAGGCGCGCCGCGGAGCAACGCACACGCCATAGCGTGCATGCAGCAGCACGGCCGCTGTCACACACACGCAGCTGCACCTCCAGGCAGATCGCCGCAAGAAATACTTTTGCTGGTCTTTTGCTACCTGCAGCACCAGCTTAATCAGCAATACGTGAGAGTGCTTGGTATTCGCAAGTACCGTAATTCGAGAGCAGAAGAAGAAAAAAACTTCCTGTCATTGATACGAAGGTCCGAACTATAAAAAAGTTGTTTTCACACTGCAAAAGGTTCGGACCTTGGTTCGTTTGGTCCGGACCGAGACCACCTCTTTTGGTCGGACCAAACTTTGGTCCTTTGGTCCGGACCGTGGTCCGCGGCACCTTTCACACCTGGAATTTAGGTTCGGATCAAACTGAAAAGTCCGAAAGTCCGGACCAAACGAGATAGGTGTGAAAGCGCCCTAACAGCTGCTTTTTAGGTGATGCATTTTTCTCATTGCCGTGAGAACATAAACGGGTCAGATTTCCAAAGATGTCCTTTTATTCAAAATCACCAACAAATATGACTTTATTCTGAAATCACAATATATCACTTTCTATTAATTCTGAGAGTCTTTAAAGTTTGACAAAATACAATATATATGATCAATTGAACAAACAAATCAGGACAGAATTAATGTAATGAATGTAAGGACATTTTTAATTTACAGGAATAGGATTCAAGCTAAACTGATGGAATAGGATACAGAAAACAAATATACAAAATAAAAAATGATAGTCTTTTTAAATTTCCTTTCCCTTTTTTATTTTCCCCCTATTTATTACATTTATTCAGAAAATGTATTACTAGTAATTGTATTAATTTGATTATTATTATTATTATTATAATCTTTTTTTTTTCTTTTTTTTTAGAGACATATAGCAACTTTTATGTTTAAAGTTGATACTTCCCTTTTTTTAAACTTAAATTTTATTTCAGCTTATACAAACTGTATATATACTGTATATATATATATATATACAAATTCATATTTAGTCGGCTGTTTTTCATTTGTGATCTGCTTAATACAGCATTAAAGTATATACATCAGGTCAAATATGTATAAATGATATGGTTAAACAAAAGTAACACAAACAAACAATAAGTAATTAAACTAGAAAATTCCTAAAGAAATTTTGATTGTGTGCTTGCCTCTGGACCGTGACTCTCGTGGCTTATCAAAAGGGGCAGGGATTAAACAGAGACTTCCTGCTGAGTACACTGACACCTCATACAAGTCTCTAGGACAAACGGTTCACTAGTTAGTAAAAGGGGGCGTGGCTAATCAAAGGGGCGGGGTTATCAATCACCAGTTAAACAGGGACTCTGTCCTGAGTTCACAGACACTTCATACAAGTCTGTAGGACAAACCGTTCATTATTTAGTAAAAGGGGGCGTGGCTAATAAAAAAGGGCGGGTTTATCAATCACCAGTTAAACAGGGACTCTATGCCGAGTAATCTGACACCTCATACAAGTTTCTAGGACAAACAGTTCATTAGTTAGTTAAAGGGGCGTGGCTAATCAAAAGGGGCGGGGTAATCAATCACCAGTTAAACAGGGACTCTATGCCGAGTAATCTGACACCTTATACAAGTTTCTAGGACAAACGGTTCATTGGTTATGAAAGGGGGCGTGGCTAATCAAAAAGGGCGGGAATTTATGAAATATTGTTATGTATAAGTGGTCAGTGATGAACCATCATCATGCTTGACAAGTTTGAGGAAGATTGGACAATGTATGGTCAAGTTATAAGGTCTCATGTTTTATGAAGTCTGTTCACTTTGAGTAAACTGACAGTTATCAGTTAGAATGTCTGTGTTGGAGGGGGGAGGGGGGAGGCTTTGGTAGCTAAGCAACCAGGTGGCCAGGTGGAGTCGACCAATAAGAGCAGAGCAATCAACTGAAATTAATAGCTGTTGGAGACAGTTCCGCAGACAGAGGTGGACAAACTGAAAATTCTGGCCTCGAACAGAAAGCATTTTTGGCAAAACCATAATACCTATCATTGATCCGACTTCACTTTGAGCGCCCTGAGTTCTTCCTGAACATCTACATATGTTTTTTTTTAAGAAAGATGAAAAAATAGCTTTGTTAGAGCGATTTTAAAAAACTGTTAAATTTTTTTTGGGGAGAAATCTTCCTGCATTTTTAATATGGGAGCCAATGAGGCAGTTGGTGCATTTTGTTTGTGCATCTGTGCGTCCTGCGCCAAAACTATAACTCTGACAGCTTTACCAGAGGATTGTGAGTGAAAGGACAAATTTTTCTACGTTTCTATGTATAAATTATTTCTGTAGAGTGAAATTTGCAGCCTGGAGCGCAGTTTTCAAATTTATTTTTTGACAATTCGTTCTCTCCCTCTACACTCTGTTTGATGACATCACCACTCTAGACTCTCCATAGGGTTACATTGGGGGGATTTTTTGACGTGTTTTTGCCCAATAATTTGAAAACCGTTTGTCGAAACCCTTATAAAAGTCATAGCACACTTGTCATGGGCGAGCCGGTTGATTTGATACCTTTTTTGTGTATGTGCGACCAAAACTCTGGGAGGAGTAGTCGACCGAAAAATGACACGGAAGAAACGGAAGAAATATAAAAACTAGAAAATTTCTAAAGAAATTTTGATTGTGTGCTTGCCTCTGGCCCTTGATTCTCGTTGCTTAAATCACCAGTTTAACAGACACTTCATGCCGAGTAATCTGACACCTTATACAAGTTTCTAGGACAAACGGTTCATTAGTTATGAAAAGGGGCGTGGCTAATCAAAAGGGGCGGGGTCATCGATCAGCAGTTAAACAGGGACTCTGTCCTGAGTTCACAGACACCTCATACAAGTCTGTAGGACAAACGGTTCAGTAGTTAGTAAAAAGGGGCGTGGCTACTCAAAGGGGGCGTGGCTTTAATCACCATTCACACAGGGACTCTGTCCTGAGTTCACAGACACCTCATACGAGTCTGTACGACAAACGGTTCACAAGTTAGTAAAAAGGGGCGTGGCTACTCAAGGGGGCGTGCCTTCAATCACCAGTAAAACAGGGGCTCCGTCCTGAGTTCACAGACACCTCATACAAGTCTGTAGCACAAACGGTTCACTAGTTAGTAAAAAGGGGCGTGGCTACTCAAAGGGGGCGTGGCTTCAATCACCAGTTAAACAGGGACTCTGTCCTGAGTTCACAGACACCTCATACAAGTCTGTAGGACAAACGGTTCATTAGTTAAGAAAGGGGGCGTGGCTAATCAAAAGGGGCGGGAATTTATGAAATATTGTTATGTAGACAATCAGTGATGAGCCATCATCATGTATTACAAGTTTGAGGGAGGGGGGGGGGGGGGCTTTGGTAGCTAAGCAACCACGTGGCCAGGTGGAGTGGACCAATCAGAGCAGAGCAATCAACAGAAACTAACTGTCACTGACAATGCTTTGCTAAAGTGAGCAGCCAGAGGTGGACAAACTGAAAATTCTGGCCTCGAACAGAAAGCATTTTCGGCAAAACCATAATACCTATCACTGATCCGACTTCACTTTGAGCGTCCTGAGTTCTTCCTGAACGTCTACATATATTTTTTTTTAAGAAAAATGAAAAAATAGCTTTGTTAGAGCGATCTAAAAAAACGGTAAAATCTGATTATTTCAAAAATCCTTGTGTGTTTTTAATATGGGACTCAATGGGGCAGTTGTTGCGTTTTGGTGGCACTTCTCTGTGTCCTGCGCCCAAACTAAAACTCTGACAGCTTTACCAGAGGATTGTGAGTGAGACCACAAATTTTCCTACGTTTCTATGTACAAATTATTTCTGTAGAGTGAAATTTGCGGCCTGGAGCGCAGTTTTCAAATTTATTTTTTGACAATTCCTTCTCTCCCTCTACACTCTGCTTGATGACATCACCACTCTGGACTCTGAACATTCCGCGCAATACACACACATGGGAAAATCGCCCTCCCCATTAGTTTGGAAAAATGGAAATGTTTTCGCACTTCGTGCGAAAACTACACGTGCAATCGCTCTGAAATTTCACAGGACTAGAGTTAAATTCAGGCCCTACAACTTTCTAAATCGGTTCGGAATTTTACGAGCAACGGTTTGCGAATGGTGAGGCCCCAAAGTTGGCGCAATGCGTTCCGGATGGGCCGAAAAGTGCACGTTTGTGCAAGTTGTGCGAAAACGTGCGCGCCGATCGCTAATAAAAGTCATTCCACACGATTCCCGATTAGGGCGCAACTTTTGACGTTTTTACTTTTCGCGATTTCTCAAAGCTGCGAGACTAGTTACGCGCCAAAGTTTTTACGGAAGAATAATCTATAATAATAATAATAACTAGAAACAAAATTCCAGGGAAATTTTGGAGTGCCACGGGACTACTGCCGGATGATTCTCGTGGTTTAAATCAGCAGTTAAACAGGGACTCTGTCCTGAGTTCACAGACACCTCATACAAGTCTGTAGGACAAACGGTTCAGTAGTTAGTAAAAAGGGGCGTGGCTACTCAAAGGGGGCGTGGCTTTAATCACCATTCACACAGGGACTCTGTCCTGAGTTCACAGACACCTCATACGAGTCTGTACGACAAACGGTTCACAAGTTAGTAAAAAGGGGCGTGGCTACTCAAGGGGGCGTGCCTTCAATCACCAGTAAAACAGGGGCTCCGTCCTGAGTTCACAGACACCTCATACAAGTCTGTAGCACAAACGGTTCACTAGTTAGTAAAAAGGGGCGTGGCTACTCAAAGGGGGCGTGGCTTCAATCACCAGTTAAACAGGGACTCTGTCCTGAGTTCACAGACACCTCATACAAGTCTGTAGGACAAACGGTTCATTAGTTAAGAAAGGGGGCGTGGCTAATCAAAAGGGGCGGGAATTTATGAAATATTGTTATGTAGACAATCAGTGATGAGCCATCATCATGTATTACAAGTTTGAGGGAGGGGGGGGGGGGGGCTTTGGTAGCTAAGCAACCACGTGGCCAGGTGGAGTGGACCAATCAGAGCAGAGCAATCAACAGAAACTAACTGTCACTGACAATGCTTTGCTAAAGTGAGCAGCCAGAGGTGGACAAACTGAAAATTCTGGCCTCGAACAGAAAGCATTTTCGGCAAAACCATAATACCTATCACTGATCCGACTTCACTTTGAGCGTCCTGAGTTCTTCCTGAACGTCTACATATATTTTTTTTTAAGAAAAATGAAAAAATAGCTTTGTTAGAGCGATCTAAAAAAACGGTAAAATCTGATTATTTCAAAAATCCTTGTGTGTTTTTAATATGGGACTCAATGGGGCAGTTGTTGCGTTTTGGTGGCACTTCTCTGTGTCCTGCGCCCAAACTAAAACTCTGACAGCTTTACCAGAGGATTGTGAGTGAGACCACAAATTTTCCTACGTTTCTATGTACAAATTATTTCTGTAGAGTGAAATTTGCGGCCTGGAGCGCAGTTTTCAAATTTATTTTTTGACAATTCCTTCTCTCCCTCTACACTCTGCTTGATGACATCACCACTCTGGACTCTGAACATTCCGCGCAATACACACACATGGGAAAATCGCCCTCCCCATTAGTTTGGAAAAATGGAAATGTTTTCGCACTTCGTGCGAAAACTACACGTGCAATCGCTCTGAAATTTCACAGGACTAGAGTTAAATTCAGGCCCTACAACTTTCTAAATCGGTTCGGAATTTTACGAGCAACGGTTTGCGAATGGTGAGGCCCCAAAGTTGGCGCAATGCGTTCCGGATGGGCCGAAAAGTGCACGTTTGTGCACGTTGTGCGAAAACGTGCGCGCCGATCGCTAATAAAAGTCATTCCACACGATTCCCGAATAGGGCGCAACTTTTGACGTTTTTACTTTTCGCGATTTCTCAAAGCTGCGAGACTAGTTACGCGCCAAAGTTTTTACGGAAGAATAATCTATAACTAGAAAATTTCTAAAGAAATTTTGATTGTGTGCTTGCCTCTGGACCATCATTCTCGTGGCTCAAATCAACAGTCAAACTGGGACTCTGTCCTGAGTTCACAGACACCTCATACAAGTCTGTAGGAGAAACGGTTCATTATTTATGAAAGGGGGCGTGGCTAATCAAAAAGGGCGGGAATTTATGAAACATTGTTATGTATAAGTGGTCAGTGATGAACCATCATCATGCTTGGCAAGTTTGAGGAAGATTGGACAATGTATGGTCAAGTTATAAGGTCTCATGTTTTATGAAGTCTGTTCACTTAGAGTAAACTGACAGTTATCAGTTAGAATGTCTGTGTTGGAGGAGGGAGGGGGGAGGGGGGAGGCTTTGGTAGCTAAGCAACCACGTGGCCAGGTGGAGTCGACCAATAAGAGCAGAGCAATCAACTGAAATTAACTGCTGTTGGAGACAGTTCCGCAGACAGAGGTGGACAAACTGAAAATTCTGGCCTCGAACAGAAAGCATTTTTGGCAAAACCATAATACCTATCATTGATCCGACTTCACTTTCAGCGTCCTGAGTTCTTCCTCAACGTCTACATATATTTTTTTTTTAAGAAAAATGAAAAAATAGCTTTGTTAGAGCGATTTAAAAAAACTCTTCCATCTAATTTTTTCCAAAATCTCCCTGCATTTTTAATATGGGAGCCAATGAGGCAGTTGGTGCGTTTTGTTAGTGCATCTCTGTGTCCTGCGCCAAAACTATAACTCTTACAGCTTTACCAGAGGATTGTGAGTGAGAGGACAAATTTTCCTACGTTTCTATGTATAAATTATTTCTGTAGAGTGAAATTTGCGGCCTGGAGCGCAGTTTACAAATTAATTTTTTGACAATTCGTTCTCTCCCTCTACACTCTGTTTGATGACATCACCGCTCTAGACTCTCCATAGGATTACATTGGGGGGATTTTTTGACGTGTTTTTGCCCAATAATTTGAAAACCGTTTGTCGAAACCCTTATAAAAGTCATAGCACACTGGTCATGGGTGAGCCGGTCGATTTGATACCTTTTTTGTGTATGTGCGACCAAAACTCTGGGAGGAGTAGTCGACGGAAAAACAACACGGAAGAAACGGAAGAATAATAAAAATAGACACGGTGAATAGTAGTTAGTGTGCTTTTGCAAGCAAGCACACAAAATAATAATAAACATGAGCAATAATAAGAGATGCCTCGAGCTTCGCTCGAGGCACTCATCCTCACTGCTTGCAGTGAAGATGAGTGCCTCGCTGCTCAGCCGTGGCACTAACTAGAAAATTTCTAAAGAAATTTTGATTGTGTGCTTGCCTCTGGACCATCATTCTCGTGGCTCAAATCAACAGTCAAACAGGGACTCTGTCCTGAGTTCACAGACACCTCATACAAGTCTGTAGGACAAACGGTTCACATGTTAGTAAAAGGGGGCGTGGTCACTCAAAGGGGGCGTGGCTTGAATCAGCAGTTAAACAGGGACTCTGTCCTGATTTCACAGACACCTCATACAAGTCTCTAGGACAAACGGTTCATAAGTTATGAAAGGGGGCGTGGCTAATCAAAAGGGGCGGGGTTATCAATCACCAGTTAAACAGGGACTTCATGCCGAGTAATCAGACACCTTATACAAGTTTCTAGGACAAACGGTTCATTAGATATGAAAGGGGGCGTGGCTAATCAAAAAGGGCGGGAATTTATGAAACATTATTATGTATAAGTGGTCAGTGATGAACCATCATCATGCTTGGCAAGTTTGAGGAAGATTGGACAATGTATGGTCAAGTTATTAGGTCTGTTCACTTAGAGTAAACTGACAGTTATCAGTTAAAATGTCTGTGTTGGAGGAGGGAGGGGGGAGGCTTTTGTAGCTAAGCAACCAGGTGGCCAGGTGGAGTCGACCAATAAGAGCAGAGCAATCAAACTGAAATTAACTGACAATTCCGTCACAGTGAGCAGACAGAGGTCGACAAACGTTTGAGGAAGATTGGACAATGTATGGTCAAGTTATAAGGTCTCATGTTTAATGAAGTCTGTTCACTTAGAGTAAACTGACAGTTATCAGTTAGAATGTCTGTGTTGGAGGAGGGAGGGGGGAGGGGGGAGGCTTTGATAGCTAAGCAACCACGTGGCCAGGTGGAGTCGACCAATAAGAGCAGAGCAATCAATTGAAATTAACTGCTGTTGGAGACAGTTCCACAGACAGAGGTGGACAAACTGAAAATTCTGGCCTTGAACAGTAAGCATTTTTGGCAAAACCATAATACCTATCATTGATCCGACTTCACTTTGAGCGTCCTGAGTTCTTCCTGAACGTCTACATATATTTTTTTTAAAGAAAGATGAAAAAATAGCTTTGTTAGAGCGATTTTAAAAAACTGTAAAAAAAATTTTGGGGAGAAATCTTCCTGCATTTTTAATATCGGAGCCAATGAGGCAGTTGATGTGTTTTGTTTGTGCATCTGTGCGTCCTGCGCCAAAACTATAACTCTGACAGCTTTACCAGAGGATTGTGAGTGAGGGGACAAATTTTCCTACGTTTCTATGTATAAATTCTTTCTGTAGAGTGAAATTTGCGGCCTGGAGCGCAGTTTTCAAATTAATTTTTTGACAATTCGTTCTCTCCCTCTACACTCTGTTTGATGACATCACCACTCTAGACTGTCCATAGGGTTACATTGGGGGGATTTTTTGACGTGTTTTTGCCCAATAATTTGAAAACCGTTTGTCAAAACCCTTAGAAAAGTCATAGCACACTTGTCATGGGCGAGCCGGTCGATTTGATACCTTTTTTGTGTATGTGTGGCCAAAACTCTGGGAGGAGTAGTCGACCGAAAAAAACACGGAAGAAACGGAAGAATAAAAACTAGAAAATTCCTAAAGAAATTTTGATTGTGTGCTTGCCTCTGGACCATCATTCTCATGGCTCAAATCAACAGTCAAACTGGCACTCTGTCCTGAGTTCACAGACACCTCATACAAGTCTGTAGGACAAACGGTTCACAAGTTAGTAAAAGGGGGCGTGGTCACTCAAAGGGGGCGTGGCTTGAATCAGCAGTTAAACAGGGACTCTGTCCTGAGTTCACAGACACCTCATACAAGTATCTAGGAGAAACGGTTCATTAGTTATGAAAGGGGGCGCGGCTAATCAAAAAGGGCGGGAATTTATGAAACATTGTTATGTATAAGTGGTCAGTGATGAACCATCATCATGCTTGACAAGTTTGAGGAAGATTGGACAACGTATGGTCAAGTTATAAGGTCTCATTTTTTATGAAGAAACAACATGTCTGTTTACTTAGAGTAAACTGACAGTTATCAGTTAGAATGTCTGTGTTGGAGGAGGGAGGGGGGAGGGGGGAGGCTTTGGTAGCTAAGCAACCACGTGGCCAGGTGGAGTCGACCAATAAGAGCAGAGCAATCAACTGAAATTAACTGCTGTTGGAGACAGTTCCACAGACAGAGGTGGACAAACTGAAAATTCTGGCCTTGAACAGTAAGCATTTTTGGCAAAACCATAATACCTATCATTGATCCGACTTCACTTTGAGCGTCCTGAGTTCTTCCTCAACGTCTACATATTTTTTTTTTTAAGAAAAATGAAAAAATAGCTTTGTTAGAGCGATTTAAAAAAACACTTACATCTACTTTTTTATGAAATCTTCCTGCGTTTTTAATATGGGAGCCAATGAGGCAGTTGGTGCGTTTTGTTTGTGCATCTGTGCGTCCTGCGCCAAAACTATAACTCTGACAGCTTTACCAGAGGATTGTGAGTGAGAGGACAACTTTTCCTACGTTTCTATGTTTAAATTATTTCTGTAGAGTGAAATTTGCGGCCTGGAGCGCAGTTTTCACATTTATTTTTTGACAATTCGTTCCCTCCCTCTACACTCTGTTTGGTGACATCACCACTCTGGACTCTCCATAGGGTTACATTGGGGGGATTTTTTGACGTGTTTTTGCCCAATAATTTGAAAACCGTTTGTCGAAACCCTTATAAAAGTCATAGCACACTTGGTACACACACGTCGGTTTGATACCTTTTTTGATACCTTTTTTGTGTATGTGCGGCCAAAACTCTGGGAGGAGTAGTCGACCGAAAAATGACACGGAAGAAACGGAAGAAAAATAAGAATAAGCCCGGTGAATAGTAGTTAGTGTGCTTTTGCAAGCAAGCACACAAAATAAGAATAGACCCGGTGAATAGTAGTTAGTGTGCTTTTGCAAGCAAGCACACAAAATAAAAATAGTCCCGGTGAATAGTAGTTAGTGTGCTTTTGCAAGCAAGCACACAAAATAAGCCCAGTGAAGAGTAGTTAGTTTGCTTTTGCAAGCACAAAAAAAAAATAAGCCCACGGAATAACAATTAGTGTGCTTTTGCAAGCAAGCACACAAAATAAGCCCGGTGAATAGTAGTTAGTGTGCTTTTGCAAGCAAGCACACAAAATAATAAACTGTGTAAATGGAAATAAATAAAATTAAATGAAGTGAAATAAAGTAAAGTAAAATCAAATGAAGATAACGTGACTTTTATTGCATTAATATTAAATATGTATTAAATCTATCTTTTGGAAGCTTCAAGGAGCAAGTTATTTGTTCCATGTGATAGATTTCCCAGACTTTCTCAATCCACATATTGTATATTGGAGGGTTTTAACCATTTTACAGTAATACATTTAAGAGCTGAAATCAGTAATATTTGTAAAATATGTTTTTTCCCCCTTTTGGTTATGTAATGTGGTATTAGTCCTTTTTAACTACTGTAAGGGATAACAATTTAACAGTACATATTTAAACATCCAAATATCAAGGTGAATGTACATTATTTTGTGTTCACCCTGTTTTTGCTCTCTCTTGCAGCAAATCAAACCCGAGGCGTACACTAACATTTTCCACAACTCCCTTGAACCTGACATTCTCAATCAGATCCTGAAGACGCTGCATAGTTTCTATATCAAGTAAGTTTAAATAGATGCTCCGAGAAATAAATGTAAATATATATTTTGGTCCTGTACATTAACGGCAGTGTTTTGCAGGAATGAAGCCCCGAGCACAACGCTGGAGATCCTCAGGAGTCTAGCGAGTGTGAGACGCTTCGACATGGCTGTCATGTTCCTGTCTTCCCAGGAGAAGAAAGGTTCAGTCTGGTTGATGTGCTGTTGCAGATGACTCATACTTTTCACCCACACATTCCATCATACTGATAATTGTACATTTTTCTTTTCCCCAGTGCTTAAAGAACTGTTCGACTTCCTTCACGGTGCGGGGCTGGAGGGCTCGTCTGTCACAGTCGTACAGAAGAAGTATGGTGTGTGACGCGCTTTAAACAACACAGTTCTACCTTCTTCTTCAACCAAACATATAGTTATATTCTAATACCGAATAAAGTTACATTTAATTCAGTTTCATCAAATTGGACTGTTGTGTTATGGCCCTGTCAAAATATGTCACATATTTTCTCTCTTCATTACTGCCCTACAAAGTCTAACTGCAGTAACTACATTTTGGTCAAAATTGATTTATTACTAAAAATGAACCCCTTGATATCTGTTTTATCTTATGACAAAGTTTTAGATTTCAATTTTGCTTTATTTCAGAGAAATAATGATATAAAAAACACAAAATCAAACTCAAAACCAAGCAGTAATTGCACTTACCACCGTCTGCTTTGGATATATATATAATAATTTAAACATAAAACAAAAGCAGTGTAGCCTTGTATTTCTTCATTGTGTTGAATTGTGAAAACAAGAATATTAGAAATTATAAGTTTATTTGATAGGGAAATTATTATCTAGATAGTGATGACGTAAAAAAGTGAGATAAAATGATATTAAGACCAAAATATAACATTTCTTTATAATACATAAGTCTAAAATACACAATAGAGTTGTTAAACACTTTTAAATACACTGTTAACAAAATCAATTTGAAAATGTTTTTTCACTGAAAACTAAATATTAAAGCTGAAAGAAGACAACAACATTGTAGTTACTGCACTCTGGTTTTGCATTGCTTTACATACATATATATATATAACCAATTTGGCTGAGCAGTTAAAAAACTTTGAAGCAGATTTTCTTAGTTTTACCCTTTGCGTAGTAACTGCAGTTAGACATTGTAGGGCAGATTACTCTGCATTTATTTGAAGTTGGAAATTCACAAATTGTAGATTGTTACTCTGACGTTGGTGCATTTTAGTGTTAAAGGATTACTTTCAGCCACAAAATGATCATTTGTGTATCAATAACCCACCTCATATTACTTTAAATTCTTGAAGGAAAGTGTTTTTCTGACATGCCTCCACAGTGAACGAGGAATCCAAAGATGGAGTAAATTGTTGATGAATTTAATTAAATGGAGGTCATGTTTAATGGCAAAACTGCATCAAAACATCAGTTTACAAACACATTTATTTAGTTGTATGCTCACTTCTTCTCAAATGTGCATTTTTGCTGAAATCTTACTATTTAAAACACTTCAGCATTAACCCTCTGGGCCCACTCTAATTTTGGGCCCTTTCAGGCCCTTTGGGCTGAAAATGTCCACTTCCAACAAAACGCTATAAAATCATGGCCGACATGTCATTTGCAGTATCACAGACAAAATTATTGCCAAACGTGAAAGTGAAAAATGACTGAAATGGCTGAAAATGTCCACAGTGGACCCAGAGGATTAACTGTTTCATATTAACACAGATTAAGTGAGTAATTTATCTCCAAATGGTCACGTTTTGGGTGAGGTACTCCTTTTAAGGCTTATAAAAACAGAGACCTCCAGTGTGGAATGCAAAGGCTAATGTCATTAATGGTACTTGAAATCATCTGTAACTTTACTGTGTAAATGGATGTTTAACCATTTACTGTATTAATGTTTGAGCATGCAATTCTGTTAAACCGTTATCTTGCCAGTTACTGCATCTTATAGAGGATTACACTCCAACTAGAAGGAATGTTCTTTTAGGAGGAAGTGTGAATTTCCAACTTTTCAATACTTTTTGAAAGCGGCGCAATTATGGACTGGTCTCTGTGAGTACTCTGTTCTGTCTGAATGTTCCTCAAGTTCTGCCAAAAATACCCCCACACACACAATTATTGGCTAAACTGGCTTGGTTGATTGTAGCGAACTGTGTGAAAGATGAAAGTATCTTTTCAGAAACTGAACAACAAATAAAGGAGGGTTTTTTTTTGTAATTTGTGTGTGGGCTGTTCACTACAGTCACTACAGAAGTAAAAATAGTTTTGAATTCACATCTGTCACAAAAGCCGAGTTTCCTTTAGGGAGAAGAGTGGCCACCGGGAAATCTCAGGCCACGCCCTCTCAAATGTCCACTCACTCTGCGTGTCTCCATTACAAAAAGGCCCCCAGAGGGATTTACGAGACGCAACTGTGACCGCCATCGCTAACTGTGCACAACGTCAGCAGCTGATCATAAAGTAGCATGGCTAATTATGCACATCATCTCCGCTGCTCATAAACATAGTGATCGTGAATTAACCGGCATCGCTAACTGTGCACAGAGTGTCTGGTGCTTGTTGTAAACAAACAGAGATTGCTAAGTGAACACCTCCTGCAGCAGCAGCAGCACATACACACTACTGCTACAGAGCTAACTGTTAGCCTATAAGCAATTTGCAGACTGGATGCTAAGGGGTTGACATCCCCTCCGGCTCTACAGCTGGGGGAGACTGCTGCAGGAAGACTGTGCTGCGTCGACTCGAGTGGGGGCAGACGGCTCGTTAAGAAGAATAACAACGAGTCTCCAAAAGTCCCCAATAAAACCAGAAAAAGTCCCTGGATTTGTCACCAGTCCCTTTTTTGAAAAGTAGTCCTAAGGGGTCTGAAAAGTCGCTAAATACAGCAACAAAGTCGCTAAGTTGGCAACAGTGCTTCGCCAGCTTTTACAAATGGCGTATGTTGTCCTGCTTAACAATCTATCCAATTAGCAACCAGGCTTTTTTTCAGGGGAGAAAAACGGCCCTGCTATTCCATAGGGCCAAAAAAAGTCCCGCTCAGGACAGCTCATATTGAAATTAGGGGCGTTTCGGCGAGTGAGACCCACCTCATTCCAGGTATTGGGCTGTAGTGGAAACACCCTTATTGGTGATGAATTAGCACTAGGTAATCAGAAAAACTACAGCAGTTCATTGTTTATTAAGCATATTGTTTGGCAAGACAAATGTTAATACATCATGAAAGAAACTGCGATAAGCCTTGTGTAAATAAACCCAAAAACATATTACTCAAGCACACAATCCATATATCCTTTATACCTGTCTAATCTTCAGGGTCACAACGAGGTTGGAACCAGTCCCAGCATGCATTGTGCTCAGGCCAGGGAAACACCCTAGTCAAGTCTCTGCAGTGAGAGTCACAATGCTTGAGTAAATATAGCCATTCCCATCCAGTAAGTGTCATTAATATAAAGATTAGTGAACTATAGCTTTGTGCAACAGAGCAGTAGAAGATCAGGAGAATGCAGTTAAAGTAAAAGTGCAGTTATTTCAGTGTCTCAACATCCACACCATTGAGGATCTGCAATGAAAAATGCATAAATTAGCATCAGATAGCAGCTATAAACTCTCTCTTAATACACTCATGGCTCCAACAACAGCTTACCTGAGACACTGAGCGTTTCGTTCAGCGTCGCTGTCTTTCCAGTGTAAATGTTTTCAGCCTGGCAGCTGATGGATTCTCCGGAAACATAGCTGTTCAAGGTGATGTCAATCACACTACCGGTCATCGTCTTACCGTACAAGGTCCATTTGAATGTGCAGGAGGGAGTGCACTCTGCTGAGCACGTATAGCTCGATGTGACCCCGACTTCAAGAGTATTGGGTCCTTTAATGACCATGTTCTTCGGTCCATCTGTTAGAGAAGAGTCACAAATACAAACCAATCAGAAATCTGTTCAAAAAGCTAGATATGTAGAAAAGTTTGTCCTGATATTAGCTTACCAGGCACCACCACCGTGGTCTCTGCTGTTCCCCCTTTCTTTGTTGCTGAGTTAGATGCCACACAGGTTAGCGGGGCCTCTTGTGGAGGTGTTACAGGCGTGAAGAAAATGGTGGCATTTGTAGAAAGGAGTGCTCCGTGGTAAAACCAGTTGATGGAGCAGACCGGGAAGCAGTCAGCGGAACATTGCAGCTCTGTTGTGAATCCATGCTCAATGAACAGTATCCCACCAACGGGAACTTTGTTGGGTTTCAAAATTAGCACCTCACCTGGCCCATCTGGATAATACAACACAATTTATGAATGCTCAGTACTGGTTGGATAGTCAACACTTTCAACTCCCAGTACCTTAATGGAATATTTTAGGAAGACTGAGAGCACTCTTTGATCTGCAGGTTAAATAGAGCTGGGTCTATGGTCACTGTAGTGTCCCTGATGTGAGGGTAAGCGCGTGTAAAAAGGCACAATCTTGGCTTTTGTGTTGAGTGCTAAGATGCATGCCCACTGGGGGTCATCCCTATGTTCCCCGGGACCTATGTTCCCCCTTTTTTTTCGAAAAAAAGGTCCTATGTTCCCCGTTTTTCCCGAAAAGGGTCCTATGTTCCCCTGTAGCAATGCATACCCGGGAGCATAGGACCCTTTTTCTGAAAAAAGCCACCGCTAACGACACAAGGCAACATTTAAAACGAGGGCGATAATGACGTAGACAGTGATTGACAGATGGTTCATTCAATCACCTGTCAAGTAGCATGCAACCATACTGACAGAAAAACTCATTGTGTATTGGAAGTAATTAATAAGCTAGATAAAGCATGCTGGTATAAATGGTGACGCAGACCAAGCTAACCAAGGAGAGTGGACGAAAGTTCCAACAATTTGGTCACATACAGTGGGCACACACCATAAGGCTCCAAAGGACGTTGCGGAGCTTGGTTGCGCACCTCTGACTTGTCGTAACTAGGCGAATGTTGCGCTTCTCCTTAATGTCTGTTTTCTACTTCTTCTCTTATACCTCTTGTTGTGTGCCCCCTGGAGCTTTAGCCAAATAGCTTAGCTTGTGGAATCAGATGGGAAGGGGTCATCCCTATGTTCCCTCGGGTCCTATGTTCCCCGTTTTTCCCAAAACAGGTCCTATGTTCCCCTGTAGCAATACATATTAGGAAAAAGGGTCCTATGTTCCCCGCAATCTATCAATCTTTACGGTACACTCTCAGCATGGCCAGCAGGCCTACCATCGCATGGCCCACCTTAGCTCAAGCAGCCAAAACTTTAAATTTGCACAGCAGCTACTTTCTGGTTACTTTGCAGTTCATTTTTTTGCTTTTTAAATCTAGGATTACTCATGTTTGTATATTCCCACTCCTAATCATATTGTCTTGTATCGAGGCTTAGCTTTTTCCTTTTAGGGTTAAAGTTAGGATTAGGTTTTTTGCATATGCGCATCAAACAGCCCATATGCCTACATAGGCCAATTTGCCATGGAATTTGGAAGTAATGGTGGAAAAAGTAACAGACCGAGGCACATAGGACCCTTTTTGAGAAAAGCGGGGAAAAAGGGTCCTATGTTCCCCAGTCTCATACAAAGAGGGGAACATAGGACCCGGGTAACATAGGACCCAGGGAACACAGGACCCGGGGAACATAGACATGCCCCGTGGAAACAGCTAGCCTGCTCTGTCTGAAGGCAAAAAAAACCCAAACCCAGCACAGCACTGCCATTGGCCAAGGAATAACAGTGAATAGGGTTACAAGTAGGTAACGTTTCCTGACCCTGGTATACTCACAGTTAACTTGCAGCAGGTAGCCAGCTGACAGGATGGGCGTTCCACTCTCAACTACAACCAAACTGTTGTAGTAAACTGTGCGGTTCCCACCCTCTACTACCAAACATTGGTATAACCCTCCATCCTCTCGCAAGAGAGAACTGAAGGTGATTGTAATGTTGTCAGAGGAGAAATGCAGAAATTCAGATTCTTGTATTTGGCGATCATTCTTGAGCCATGTAATGAAGGCCGGAGCCTGAGTGCCGACACACCGCAGAGAGAACCGCTGGCTTTCAACCGGCAGGGCCTGGGAGGTGGGACGCACTGCGAAAGGGTCTGTGAAGGGAGAATATTAAAGTATCGAGTGACAGAAGAGTCTTAGGTTACACTTTAGATTAGGGAACACATATTCAACATTAACTAGTTGCTTATTAGCATGCAAATAAGTAACATATTGGCTCTTAATTAGTCATTATTAAGTAGTTACAAATGTCTTAGTCTGCATGGCCTTATTATAAAACCAGTAAGTCAATAACTAAGAGTTTTCCCTCAATAACCTCAGAATTATTGCTTATTAGTAGTAAGTAAGGATGTTGTTGTATATGAGTTACGATCTTAATATGCTTTACTTTGTATGGACTTTATAAGTCTCTACATAGCGGTAAACGAAACCATGGAAACGGCAAAAAGCCACCTTCTCCAGACCTTTGACGTGAGTAGTGGCTCCTTTTGGATGATTGGATGAGGATTGGTAGATTGTAATGTCAATCATTACTCTACAAAGTGGCTCACTGGTAGACTAACATTGGCGCAAAGTGACCTAATTTGTTCGTTGCCATGGTTTTGTTCATGCTATGTAGAGACTTATAAAGTCCATACAAAGTAAAGCATATTAGGATCATAACTCATATACAATAACTCCCTTATGTACTACTAATAAGCAATAATTCTGAGGTTATTGAGGGAAAACTCTTAGTTAATGGCTTACTGGTTGTATAATAAGGCCATGCAGAATAAGGCATTAATAACTACTTAATAATGACTAATTAAGAGCCAATATGTTACTTATTTGCATGCTAATGCCGGAGTAATATCACAGACTCACCAATGACCATGAGGTTCATAGAGGTGGTGATAGTGGCGTTAGATTCAGTGTTTACTGCCTGGCAGGTCAAAGGCTCATCTTTAAAGTAGTCACTGATCGTAATCTCCAGCTGACTGACAAACTTTGGTATGTTCTCTGGATGCAAGATGGGTAGCTCAATTTGGTTGCCAAATAAAGTCTTCCCCATGAACCTCCAAGTGAAAACACAGAATGGATTGCATGAGGCAAAGCAGATGTATGTGTAGTGTTTTCCCATTGCCACCGTACTGGCACCAGTGATGTTAATGTTGGATACACCTGCAGAAGACAAAAGACAACTGAATGCATTGTGCTCAATTTACAAGGTTACAGAGAAAACGTTTGCAATCAAAATGTCATCAAATTCAAATAATCGTTTCGGTGGCTTTGCTGTGTGAGTGTCATTTACAGATGAATCCCATCAAATGACTGTAGTCAAAATGCAATTAAGGATTAATGCAATGGCTCCCAGTAATGGCTTCTAAACTCATAGAGTTGCAAAGTGTGAGGGCTGTTTTTCCCCATTCACATTCTTTAAACTATATTCTCAATATTAGTCAACATATGCTACCTATACACCAGAAGACTTTGAAAAGATTTGGAAAAGACTCCTGGAAAACTATCATGTCACACCTGCTCACATCTCAAGACAAGTGTTTAGAGTTTTTAGTCTCACACTGAGATTTTAGACAAACAAGTCTACAACTAGACTTAGCATTTTTTCCCATCATGCAATTTTTTTCCCATCATGCTCTTAGTAAAAACTAACAGCTTTTGGCTCCAGCTGCTTTAGTGTGTGACTCAGTGGTTTGTGTTGGATACAACAACAACAAAAAGAAGAGAAGACGCCACAAAATGCTTGTTTTTATCACATGAAAAGTTGACTATTTTACAGTAAAAATAGATATAAGGAAGAATAAAGGAAAGGAACATTTAAAGATGAATTCATGATATACATTTATGTCCTATTAAATTATAATGTGTTTAATTGAATAATTATATTTATCAGCTCTATCAACTTTAATTTAGTTAATCATGCATTAATCATCGATTATTTATTACCTGTTTATGAATAAATGTCAATTTATGTTGTCATAATTATTTTTTGTTTGAACGTTTACAATGACTCAAAGTCCATGTACTTAATTTTTTTATTTGATAGTTGTATAGAAAGCCTTTTACATTTCTTTACAAAAAGTCAGATTTTTACAGAAGTGTATTGCTGCCACAAAGCTCAGTATCATGTAATTACGCAAAAGGTTTCTTGTTATAACAATATCTTCATCATTTATTTATACATTTTAACTGGGTCACCTTACTGTTCTCTTTACTAAGAAAAATCTAAATATATGACATCTCTATATTTTTATTTAGGACTGAGCTTACTAGCATTATTGTGGTGTTCCTTTTTCCTGTGGAAGTGGTTTTACTGGCTGGTCTGGAACCGGGGACCTTTCCCCTGCTCATCTATTGGTTGGTGATTGTGTTACGTCACTGAGACTTGAGATAATATCAAACATGTTTGATATGATCCAAACCCAAGACTAGGAAAAGACTGATATGAAACAGAGCAGATTACTACCTTAAACTTAACCATGGAGATGACAGGAGCGCCGTGACTCCAGTAAAACTCCTAGATTTACTAAAGACTTTCACTTTTTAGTCTGGGACTGTGGAGATCTTTTGGTGTAAGCCCAGCATTAGAAACACAGGATTCTTACAGAATATATATAACCCCGTGGGTTTGTGTAATGGCCACTAGTTGTAGGATTTTATCTTTGTTTCTGAGAAATTGTGTTTTGTCAGACAGTTCCCAAGAGCCTCAGCTGCTGTTTCCATGGAAAAGAGACCAGTCAGAGGTGTGAAATAGAGCAGCAGCGATTTCAAAAATGCTTTTTTGCCAGAGTAAAACATGGTGCCATAGTTGTTGAATTCACCCAGAACTGACCCAGATTTAAACTGCAGGTTGTGTTTTTGGTTTTCTCGGTTGGTAATTGGATGTTTCTTACCAAAAATGCACTGTGTAGGGTCTATCTTTTTGTTTTTGTGCACACACATTTGCATCTGACGTTGTTTTGTTTTAAACAGATATTTTCTTATGGAGTTCCATCATCATGCTCAAGCTGTAGAATTGCTCTAGCTGTGACATGTAACATTGTCTACAGGAAAAATTAATGAGACAATACTGCCCTACAAAGTCTAACTGCAGTAACTACGCAAAAGGTAAAACTGAGAAAAACTGCTTTAAAGTTTTTTTACGTTTTTTTAAAAACGTTTTTTAACTGGCCTGCCAAATTGGTTATATGTAGGTAAGTGATATGACACTTATTTCTACATGTATTGATGATGTCATTTTTATGCTCAAAAATCATGATGATTTATTTGACCTTTGACCCCAAAAATGTAGTTACTGCACTCTGGTTTTGCTGTAAAAGTATTAAAATAGTATAAAATCTTAATGATAAACAGAGTGCAGTAACAACAATGTTCCTTCAGCTTTTATATTTAGTTTTCAGTGAATAAACATTTTAAATTGATTTTGTTATAAGTGTGTTTAAGTGAATAACTCTATTCAAAGATTTGTGTATTTTAGACTTAATATTATAGAGTAATGTTATATTTTAGTCTAAATATAATTTTATCTATATCATAGATGTATATGTTTATATATATATATATATCCAAAGCAGGCCCTGGTAAGTGCAATTACTGCTTGGTTTTGAGTTGGATTTTGTGGTTTTTATATCATTATTTCCCTGAAATAAAGCAAAATTGAAATCTAAAACTTTGTCACAAGATAAAACAGACATCAAGGAGTTAATTTTTAGTTATAACTCAATTTTGACCAAAAATGTAGTTACTGCAGTTAGACTTTGTAGGGCAGTATAGCTGCTCCCATTTTATAACCCCGTTAACCCTTTATCAGGCAAAGAACTATATTTGGTAACTTCAGCGGATATCTAAAATGAGTAATACATAATAATAATAATAATAATAAATGAGTAATAAATAAAATAATATTTCGAGAAAAAAGTTGCAAATTTACTAGATTAAAGTGGCAAATCTACAAGAAAAAAAGTTGCAGATTTAAGACATTTAAAGTGGCAAATCTGTGCACATTAACGAGATTTAAAGTGGTGAATCTGCGAGAAAAGTTGCTTTTTTCCCCACTTCTTTCTCTTAAATCTGCAACTTTTTTTCTTGTAGATATGCCACTTTAATCTAGTAAATTTGCAACTTTTTTCTCAAAATATTTTTATTTTTTATTTTGGATATCCACTGAAGTTACCAAATACGGTTCTTCGCCTGATGTCATTAATTGTCATAAGAACTTCATTTCTTTCTACATACTTGCCACCTGCAGCTGCAGAACCTTATAAATGACGAGTTGTGAGTCGGAGTCCTCAGCCTGACAGATGAGAGTTTCAGAGGCGACAGCAGTGGAAGGTGGAGGGACAGAGATGGTGCTGCCTGTGGACTCATGTGAGGCAACAGTCCATGTGAAGCTGCAGGAGGAGGAGCAGTCAGCCGAGCAGGTAAAGGTGGAGGAAACCCCAGCAGTCAGAAAGGCTGGCCCGCTGATCTGTACGTTTGTTGGACCAGCTGAAAAAGTGGAATTTGGTTAAAGATATTCCGTCTAAAAACAGTTCAAATTCAAGTTTTTTTTAAGAACCCAGACCTATTTATCCTTGAAGGAAAATGATGGGGGATATACCACAGACCAAGTGGACCACATAGAACACATTTATGATGTTTAAAAAAAAAAAAAACTTGCTGTAAATGTCAAAGATCTGTGATGTGACATAGACGTTACAATGGGCATTTATGGAATTTATGTTTATGATATTTCTTATTTAAAATAAATAAAATAGACATATTTTCTGCTTACAGAAACACAAATTTGCCTTTTTCTTTGCATCTCCACAACATATATCAAAATTGCCAATTTTACCAATTAGCCAATCGGTGACGTAGCAAGCGCTAAGTCACTTCCTTATTCAACAAGTCTACTTAACCCTTTATAAGGCACTCCTGGAAATTGAAAATGTCAACCCTGATGTGTTATTGGAGGATTTTACAAGGCTTTTTGCAAAATGTTTCATTTTTATATTGCAAATCGAGGTCAATTGAGTCATTATTATTATTATATTTATTATAGTCTCTTTCCCACAGCAACCCTCAATAGACAAAACTAAACTATTTATTTTTTTATCTTTTATCATTTTATTTTATTTTTTATCTTTTTAGACTACTTATTACATATGTTTAATGTCTGAATGTTTTTTTTCAAGCACCTTATATATGAGAAGCACACATAAATTTAGTTGTATACTTTTTTAATAAAAACGACAATAAAGCAAAGCTTGAATCTTGTGTGATTTACTGATTGGTCAGATGCCACAGTGTCACTATCTGTGATGTAGAAATCCATTTTGTTCTATGAGCTCACAGAGATCGAGGAGACCTGTTATAGATGTCTGCTCAAGTTAGCAAATATGGTTCTTTGCCTGATAAAGGGTTAATGCCCATACGGCCATAAAACAGCATGAAACCTCGACAAACTCAAACGAAAATACCACAAAACCTTACTGACCTGTCTCTGTCTCTAACATACAACACAATGCTTGTTCTGACAAATTGTTTGTTGGTTCACTTCTTAAGAGGCAGCAGAAGAGCCCCCCCCCCCCCCCCCCCCCCTTGCGTCACTCAAGCGAATTAGCCAATCGGTGACGTAGCAATCGCTAAGTCACTTCCTTATTGAACAAGTCTACTTAATGCCCATATGGCCACAAAACAGCATGAAACCTAGACAACCTCAAACGAAAATACCACAAAACCTAACTGACCTGTCTCTGTCTCTAACATTCTCTACTCTGTTACCATTTTTGTTATTGTGACAAATACGTCACATCAGGTTTTCCATGACGATTTTTAGGTTAAAAGCCCAATGTGACGTATACGTCACAGTGATATTTTTGTAACTTGTTTTATATTAATTTGTTCAGGAAAAACAAGTTAAATGCAATACAGGACACTAACAGATTAGAATTATTAAATGGTTTTAAACTTAACCTCGTGACAAAAAATAAGCTTTTTGAAATTTCTGTTTCCAGTCACACATATTTTAGAAAAGTCACTTCTTGTCACACAGTCAAACAGTCTTGATAAGGGATTTAATGAGTTCAGTTGAAGCATAAAGCTGAATATAAGAGATTCTAGAACATTTAAAGTGTTTGTTACATACGTGTCACCATGGATTCTTATGGGTTAATTATTACCTATCACTTCCAGCGTCTTTTGGGCAGTGACTGATTTTTCTGTATCAGGATTGGCTGCCCTGCAGCTCAGGATTTGAGTGGGCAGCTGTTCAGCAGGCTGCAAGCTCAGCTTTGGGCCCAGGGAGGTCACATTAGCCCAGGTCCAGGTGAAGTGGCACGGTGGATTGCAGCTCGCTGAGCACTGGAAATCATATTGCATTCTGGCAGACATAATGTCGACGCCACTGATCTCCACTGAAGATGGCCCATCTGGGATTCAAGTAGAACAGACAGACAGGAGGACTCTTTAAAATGTATGTATTTTTCTATTTGATATTCTTTTCCCAATAAAAAGTTACATGTGTAATCAAATAGAAGTTTAAATGAATGTGATTGATAAATTCAGACCACGATTCAGATGAAATGCAGACATATTGACCCTAGCACCTCTGGAAACGTTTCATAATTACTTTTAGATATTTTATTTATTGCAATTTAAGGATAATTTAATTTAATTGTGGAATATTTTGTTATTTTGTGATTAATTGCCACCATGTAGGCTGGCAGCTGAAAATATTTTTTAAAGTCTTATTGCAGTAAGACGTGTGAAAAGTTAAACCCATGTATGAATTACAGGTGAGGAAATACTTGATATTAGCAGCAATGGCTTCAAACAACCATTCTGCTGAGGTAGACACATTTTTGGAAAACACGTAAATAGCAACATGTAAATAATAATATGACCATTAGTTATTATAGCTAATAAATCTTGCATGAGCCGTGTTTCTACTAGGGGGAAAAGTGGCCACCAGGAAAGTCTGGCCACACCCTCTCAAATGTCCACTCACTCAGCATGTCTCCATTACAAAAAGGCCCCCAGAGGGATTTAGAGACTCTGGAGGTGACGTCTGGTTTTCGACTGTTGCGTAATCACTTAGTGACAGTTTCGACCGTGACGTCACATACGCGACAGATTAAATACGGGAGACTCAACTGTGGCCGTCGTCATAACTGTGCACAACGTCAACAGCTGAATATAAACAAAGCAGGCTAATTAAGCACATCGTCTCTGTTGATCATAAACATAGTGATCATGAATTAAGGCACATCGCTATCTGTGTACAGAGTGTCCAGTGCTTGTTGTAAACAAACAGAGATCGTTAAGTGAACACTTCCTGCAGCAGCAGCACATTAATCAAATCAAATCAAATCAAAATCACTTTATTTATCCCAGAGGGGAAATTCAGTTAGTTTGGTAGAATCTCTACATACACACTGTACTTCTACAGAGCTAACTGTTAGCCTATTAGCTCAGGGGTTAACATCCCCTCCGGCTCTGCAGCTGGGAAAGACTGCTGCAGGAGGACTGTGCCGCTTCGACTCGTTCTTACTCTTCTTAACAAGCCACCGGCCCCCGCAGCTCATTAAGAAGAGTAAAAACGAGTCTCCAAAAGTCTCTAATAACACCAGAAAAAGTCGCTGGATTTGTCTCCAGTCGCTTTCTTGAAAAATAGTTGCTAAGGGGGTTTGAAAAGTTGCTAAATATAGCAACAAAGTTGCTAAGTTGGGAACACTGCTTGGTGTGTTGTTGTCGTTTAAAGTACTACGTCACATCCTGCTTAGCGTTCTATCCAATCAGCAACCAGGCGTTTTTCAGGGGAGAAAAAAGACTCTGCTCTTCTACAGGGACGAAAAAAGTCCAGACAAAAGTCCGCTCCGGACAGCTCATATTCAAATTAGGGGGTTTTGGCGAGTGAGACCCGCCTCACCCAAAAAATATTTCTTGCTCTTTCCTGGTTCCGATTTTTTTTATATCCACTTAACCTCTCCAGTGTTTCATATTTCTTTTTTACTTTCATTCCGCAGTCCACTCCTCAAACATGTATGACACCACTTCCTCACTGCAGATACTCACAGATGACTTGAATCTTGTAGCCAACAGACTGGATAGCGGGCCCACCCTGGGCCACCACACACTGGTATGAACCTTCATCCTCCTGCAGGAGAGGACTGAAGGTCATCGTCAATTTGTCAGGGGAAAAATGAATTCTTTCAGATGTTGGCATTAGGTTTTTGTTTTTCAGCCATGTGATGGAGGCTGGGTTCTGAGAGCCCACACACTGCAGAGAGAAAGACTTGTCTGCCACTGGCGGGGCCTGGGAGGTGGGACGCACTGAGATGGGGTCTGAAGAAGATTCAAAACACCAAGCATGAACATTAAAGGCATCATTTAAAACTTAAAAAATAAATGCTGTGACTTTATAATGACTTTAAAATATCTGAACCCATCAGGGTCAAAGTTATTTCCCAGTCAAATGGTTGTTTACATGAAAAACTTAATACCAGTCTAACAGGTTATCAACACTTTGTACTGTATACCTCATTTTGGAAATTTTTTTTATGTTATTTAACAACCAAGCTTTTGTCTATGTGCCAAATATAAAATACTGTTCACTCTTTCAAGATGTGATATATTCTCTTATAAGTTATTGTTTGTATGAAAGGCTACTTATTATTCTTCAAATGTATTTTGTAGGGCCGGGACTCGATTAAAAAAAAAAAAATCTAATTAATTAGAGGCTTTGTAATTAATTAATCGAAATTAATCACATTTTAATCGCATATAAATATTTGACCTGAGAACAGTGAGAAGTAATTTTTTTCACATGGATTTTTAGTATACCATTGACTGAACACAAAAGCTTAAGCAACAAAAATATTGTTTATTTTTGTTCAAGTCCAACAGACCAGTGCAATTTTTGCCATTAAGTGTAGCAATAGCATATTTAGAAATATAGTACATTTCAGAAATTCAGGTAGCCTATAGGTAGGTAGACCTTCTGTAAACTAGAATACTTTGGTTTTTTAAGTAAAACACAATCCACGCTAGCTACCACACTAGCCGCTAGCTGCTATATGTTTTGCATTGAGGTGATACTTGAGGCTCGATGTGCTGCGGTGATATGTGAGTTCCTTGTTGCATAGCAACACAACCATGCTCATATGGACACTTCCATCCGTTGGTTTTTTGTAACAAAATGTCCCATCATCCACGGGGCCAACCAAAGCGCGCTCATCAGCTTCTTCATTCATGTTCACTGTGGTTTGTTGTTGTCTGAACTCATGAATGCTAGTTGGTGCTCCAGTATAATCGGTCCGCCTGAAACTCATCCAGTGAGAAACGTTCCGTGGTGCAAAAATAAGTGCGATTAAAATGCGTCAATTTTTTAAATTAATTAATTAAATTAATTAATCTTAATTAACGCGTTAAAGTCCCGGCCCTAGTATTTTGTTCATAGCCTTTAAACAACTGAGTTTTACATTTTGTATTCAGCTGTGATGCATTTCAAACATTTCAAACCACTGCACTTGCATAATAATATCCAGTTATACACACTTTTAACCTCACTACCATGTTGAGGTTTCAGAAGCAATTTCTGCAGCACAAGAATTTTGCTCTATTCTGCTTGGACACACAACACAGGTCCAAAAACGATCTGAACGTCATTAATAACAGAAATATTACATGAAGATGAACATTCATGTAATTTTTCTCTTATTAATGACGTTGAGATTGTTTTTGGACCTGTGTTTATGAAATAAAATATAATACAAAAAATTAAAATAAATTAAATTAAAATGAAAACTAATATTAAAATAAAATAAAACAACATGAAACAACAGATAAAAGGAAATAATGAAATAAAAAATACAATTAGATAATATGAAAGTAAAATAAAACAAAATGAAAAAAATAAATAAATATATGCTTATGTCTTAAATATGAGCTTGAAATAATAATAATAATAAAAAACAACAAGAACAAAAATCCCAAAACCGTCATCCCATCACCTCATACCATTCTTTGTATTAAAAACATAAATATGGGCAAGATCTCATAGACTTACCAATGACAGTGAGTTCCAAAGTGGTGGTGATGGTGGCGTGAGATAGAGTGTTTGTTGCCTCACAGGTCAGAGGCTCAATCTTAGAGTAGTCACTGAAAGTGATCTCCAGCCGACTGGCAGACTTCTTCTTGTCCCCCTGATGTAAGATGGGTATCTGGATAGTCTCACCTTGGAAAGTCTTGCCCATGTATCTCCATGTGAAGCTGCAGGCCTGGGCCGGGTTGCACAAGGCCCAGCATGTGAACATGTAATTTTTTCCCATCGTCACTGTACTGTAACCATCAATGTGGATGTCAGATACAACTAAGAAAAGAGTTTAAGAACAAGAAATACAAGCATCATCACAGGTGACTATACAATGAATTTGAAAAAATAGAATTTAGTCCATTTCTGAATCCTTTTCATCCTGCCTGTATACACCACTTAAAAAATGTTTAAATGCCTTGTTGGTATATTTTTTTCATCACAACCTAACCTATATGACCTAAAAATAATAGATTTTTTTATTCTGACTTACTGGATCAACATTTGAACCAAAAAGAAACAAAGAAAAACCAACATAAATGTGATCTTGTGATTGTGTGTGATCCTGTCATCCAACTCTGGTTTTTATTCTAGTGGGACTCTAGTGGGATTTTATTTGTATCTTGTGTGTTTAGCGTAACAATTTTGGTCATTTTGTCTCTTTTTTTGGTCATTTTGTGTCTTCTTCTGCATTTTATTTTTTTGTTAATTTTGTGTTCTCATTTTGTGTATTTTTTGGTCATTTTGTGTCTTTTGTTGTGTCTTTTTTTTAGTAATTTTGTCTTTTTTTGGTCATTTTGTGTCTTTTTTAATCGTTTTGTCTCTTTTTGTGTCCTTTTGGTCATTTTGTGTCTTTTGTTGTGTCTTTTTTAGTCATTTTGTCTTTTTTTTGGTCATTTTGTGTCTTTTTTAATCATTTTTTCTCTTTTTGTGTCTTTTTGGTCATTTTGATTCTTTTTTTAGTAATTTTGTGTCTTTTTTAGTCCTTTAGTCCAACATAAAATGTGATTTTGAATCTTTTTTTACTTTCAAAACACTATCATGCTCAATAAAGAATTTTAAATGTTGTAAATGTGAACAAAGGTGTCAAATATAACATATAAGAGGGTTACATCCAGTTCTATCATTTTATACTAAATATATTTGACCTTGTCTCCAGTTTTACTTGGTATATAAATATATACAAGGTTAAAATAATACTGTAATACAAAGTAAAGATAAACTTAAACAAATGAAATAAATATAAAAAGCAAATGAAAATAAATCAATAAGAGAAAAAGTGGACATCAAGACAGTACAAATAGGCTATTTGCCTTTTTTACATTTTTAATTTTGTGGGAGGGCTGTAAGTTTCTCAAAATAAGATAATAGAGGGGCCCATACTTTATCCTTTTATTTTTGTCTTATTATTGTGCAAAATAAAAAACTTCTTTGGCAGACTTACCTGCCACTGGCAGCTCCACCGTTGCAGAGATGTAGAGATGTGAGACAGTGTCCTCAGCCTGACAGATCAGACTTTCAGAGAGGACCGTATCGCGAGCTGGACTGACAGGAATGCTGCTGCCTTGTGTCTTTTTGATGGCCTGCCCTTCCCAGATAACAGTCCATGTGTAGCTGCAGGAGGGGTAACAGCTGGCTGAGCAGGTGAAGATGGATACAGATCCTACAGTCAGAAAGTCCGGGCCGGTGATCTGTACGTTTGATGGCCCAGCTGGAAAGTTTGGAAACAGATTTGGTTGAAGGAAATTACTGTGGCCCTGATACGGTGGCCTTGAAGTGCAAATCACAACGACAAATCAAAAAACAAAACGACAACAACGTTGTGTTTTCTGATTTGTCGTTGTGTTTTTTGATTTGTCGTTGTGTTTTTTGATTTGCTGTTGTGTTTTCTGATTTGCCGTTGTGTTTTCTGATTTGTCGTTGTGTTTTTTGATTTGTCGTTGTGTTGTCTGATTTGCCGTTGTGTTTTTTGATTTGTCGTTTTGTTTTCTGATGTTGTTGTGTTTTTTGATTTGCCGTTGTGTTATTTGATTTGTTGTTTTGTTTTCTGATTTGTCATTGTGTTTTTTGATTTGCCGTTGTGTTTTTTGATTTTTCGTTGTGTTTTTTGATTTGTCATGTTTTTTGATTTGTCGTTGTGTTTTCTGATTTGCCGTTGTGATTTGCACTTCAGGGCCACCGTAGGAAATGCCTCTGAGGGAAATCATCTATTTGAATTGACTTTGGTCATTCATACCCGTCACTAGCAGCGCCTTATGGACAACGGCTGACTTCCCTGATGCAGGCTGGACCACTGTGCAGGTCAGTGTCTGCGTTGGCAATATGTGCATTAGCTGCAGGCTTAGCTCTGGCCCCTGAGAGCTCACATTACCCCTGGTCCAGCTGTACCTGCAGCCCGGGAAGCAGTTGGCTTTGCACTGGAAACCATATGGGATTCCCACTGTCACCACATCAACACCATCAATCTCCAAATTGGCCGGCCCGACTACAGGAGGAGGTAGAGCAGACAAGATTTCACACATTTTATAACTAAAGAATATTGAAGAAAATTGAAGCCTATGATTGAAAACTATAACATACAGCACAATATGAGAATCAGATAAGAGTAAAGAAAGTTTGCTTTAAATACGTACATAGTATTAGTAAAGTGTCAGGGTTGTCATCTTTAAAAAGACTCAGAGTCACTCAGTGAGACACGTACCAGCCAAGGTTATAATAGTTTTGGATTTTTTATTAGTTTTAGTTTTAATTTCGTTGTGATTTTTTGTTTTCAAATTCAGTTAGTTTAAATCCGTTTTTAGAGTGATTTTGCTAGTTTTAATTAGTTTTTATTTTTTTGAAAATGCTTATTTTTAGTTTAGTTTTTATTAGTTTTAGTGTTAGTTTTAGTTTTTTTGTAATGGGGTATTTGTTGAGTTTCAAAAAAGTCACAATAAATGTTGCCTTTATTTCCTTTCATCCCAATAAATGTATTAAGTCTATTTATTAAGGTTATTTTAGTTAAAAAACTAACTATATGACGAAAACTAGAATTGAAAAAACATTTTCGTTAACTGAAATAAAAATAAAAACGAGAGTTTTAAAAAAATCGATAACTAACTGAAACAGTATTTTGTGGTTACAAAACTAACTAAAATTATAATGATGTCCTTCGTTTTCGTCTTTGACAACTTTTTTTCATACGTAAACCTTTTTGGTTGATATGAAATCTATTTCATCTATCTGGTTTTATGACTTAATAAACTTATTGGGGCTGAGATGGATCAGACAAAGGAAATAAAGGAAACATTTATTGTGACCTTATTGAATCTCACACCCAACAAATATTACAAAAAAACTAAAACTAAGCATTTTCCAAAAAAATATACTCATTAAAACTAGCAAACAAGCTCTAAAAACTCATTAAAACTAACTGAATTTGAAAACAAAAATTGACAACGAAATTAAAACTAAAACTAATGAAAAAAACTAAAACTATTATAATATTTTTAGTTTTTTTCATTAGTTTTAGTTTTAATTTCGTTGACCTGAACTACAAATAGACACAAAACAACAACAAAACAGGTTAAATAACTTAAAAGGTCTATGTGTTGCTACTGTGTAGTAAAAGAGGTGGTGGGGTCTTTGCATCTCTGTGCCCAGGGGCCCATTGTCTCATAATTTGCCCCTGGTAAGTGTAATAGGTAAGAATCATAATTAAAGGGCTCTTACATGAGGTTTCCCCCAGGGCTCCACTCTCCTCAGTTTCACTGGCAGAAAAACCTGAATATGAGAGAATGATACTTTAACATCATACATTTACTACACTGTAAAAAATCTCTGTAGATTTTTTAAATTCAGTTTCAGTAACAATGAAACACCATGAATGTATTTATCAACCAAAACAAACCCAAGCTTTGCCACTTTAATCTAGTAAATTTGCAACTTTTTTCTCAAAATATTATTTTATTTATTACTCATTTATTACTCATTTTAGATATCCGCTGAAGTTACCAAATATAGTTCTTCGCCTGATAAAGGGTTAAAGTGGCAAATCTACAAGAAAAAAAGTTGCAGATTCAAGAGATTTAAAGTGGCAAATCTACACGAAAAAAGTTGCAGATTTACAAGAAAAAAGGGGGAATAGAGGCAACTTTTTTCTTGCAGATTCACCACTTTAAATCTCATAAACTTTTTTTCTCAAAATATTACCCCCCTCCCCCAGGTCCGTATGTTTTTTTTAATTTATTTTTTTACACATTCTGGCTGAATGTAATATCCTCCAATATTCTCTAGGGTTGAAATTTGCAAGTATTTCAATGAGTCCTATTAAGGGTTAAGTAGCTTTAATATAAAAGTGTTTGAGGTAGAATCTACTTATTTTGACCACATTGAATATAATCTCAAACAATAAATCATTTTCAAAATTTTAACCCTTTATATGCCAGTTTATAAATTCAAAGTTTCCCATAATTTCATTTTACTTAATATATTTGAATGTTCGAATTCAAATGTATTAAATATAAATGCGTCCTTGATTTTGCATTTATATTTAATACATTTTATCAAATATATTAAGTAAAATGAAATGACTACAGAATCATATATTACAGTGAATGTCTTTTTTTCAGTGTTCAAAATGCTTATTTCTAAATTGAACAATCTTAATTCGAGAAATCTTGTCAAGTGAAATTATCAGTGCATGCAGCAAGATCATTTCCCTCAGATTTAGTGTTTTAATTGTTATTAGACAACACTTTTTTGCAGTGTTCTTACCGGCCAGACAGGTGAGAAGCAGCAGCAGCAGACGGGCTGAGTGATTATCCATGGTGCTGCAGACAGACTGAATAACTGCCAACAGTCTTATAACCATCCACACTCTTATAACATTTGGGGGGAAAGGCCTTGCCCACAGTTATCACCCACTAATACAAAACACAGACAACCAATGACCAATGTTCCTGGCAAAGGAGTGTAGCTGTTAGTTATCAGCTTGCTTTATTCTCTGCAGAGGGTGTGCATGCAGCAGCTGACATACATTAGTGTTTTGTCTTCTGTGTGTTGTGGTTTCTTTGGTTCTTGCACACTTGATTCAGGTCAGATAAAGTGTCTTTGTCTCTGTTTCGTATCTGTCTGCCGCAGCAAATGTAAAGATTCTAAAACAAGTTAATCACAGCTTCATGACAGAATAAAACTTCAGCTGCCTGCCAGATCTGATAAGTGTCGGTGTTTTCCTTTGTGTTAAGCACTCCACTTTAATTAATGCCTCTGTATGTTGTCGCTGTAGCAAGTCAAAGCTTTGCTGCCTGGAATACAGATATTATCTTCCCTTTTCTTTTGAACTATTAAGAAATATGTTCAGTTGCCATTGTCTTCCCTTTTCTTTTGAACTATTAAGAAATATGTTCAGTTGCCACTGCAAAGGGTAGTGTTTTCACCTATAATTGCATAGGTTTTTTTTTTTAGCCATTTTTGTCATATATTAACCCTCTGGGCTCTGAGCCTATTTGCCCTTAATAAACCACATAATATTTACTATACCCATGTTTGGTATTTGGTATTTTCTTAGCACAACTTCAACATGACCTGGCACTTATTTTTTCACTTTAACCCACTTTATTAACTCTATGGAGTCTGGGGCTATTTTGTCCATTTTTTAATCCTTTTCATGTCGTTTTTTTTTTTACTTGTTTGTGTATTTTTTGGGTCATTTGTGTCTTTCTGTGTCTTTTTTTGTGTCTTTTTGGGGCATTTTGTGTCTTTCTTTGGTCATTTTGTGTCTTATATGTTTTTTTGGGTCATTCTGTCTTCTCGTTTTGTGTCTTTTTTGGGTCATTTGTGTCTTTCTGTGTCTTTTTTTGTGTCTTTTTTGGGCATTTTGTGTCTTTTTTTGGTCATTTTGTGTCTTATATGTTTTTTTGGGTCATTCTGTCTTCTCATTTTGTGTCTTTTTTGGGTCATTTTGTGTCTTTTTTGTCATTTTGTGTCTTATATGTTTTTGGGTCATTCTGTCTTCTCGTTTGGTGTCTTTTTTGGTCATTTTGTGTCTTTTTTTTAGTCATTTTGTGTCTTTTTGTGTCTTTTTTGGTCATTTTGTGTCTTATGTGTTTTTTGCGTCATTCTGTCTTCTCATTTTGTGTCTTTTTTTGGTAATTTGGTGTCTTTTTTGGTAATTTGGTGTCTTTTTTTTAAGTCATATTGTGTCTTTTTGTGTCTTTTTTGGTCATTTGTTTTTTTTGTCATTTTGTGTCTTATGTGTTTTTTTGGGTCATTCTGTCTTCTCATTTTGTGTCTTTTGGTCATTTTGTGTCTTTTTTTTGTCATTTTGTGTCTTTTTGTGTCTTTTTTGGTCATTTTGTGTCTTATGTGTTTTTTTGTGTCTTTTTTGGTCATTTTGTGTCTTTTTTGTCATTTTGTATCTTATGTGTTTTTGCGTCATTCTGTCTTCTCCTTTTGTGTCTTTTTTGGGTCATTTTGTGTCTTTTTGGTCATTTGGTGTCTTTTTTTTAGTCATATTGTGTCTTTTTTGTCATTTTGTGTCTTATGTGTTTTTTTGGGTCATTCTGTCTTCTCATTTTGTGTCTTTTTTGGTCATTTTGTGTCTTTTTTTTAGTCATTATTATTATTATTATTGTTATTATTATTTAGTTGGTTACACATTACAAGTACTTGGGAATTTTAATTGATGACCGCCTAACTTTTAAAACCCACATTGAGAGCCTCATCAAAAAGCTGAAAATTAAGCTGGGCTTTTTCTTCAGGAACAAGTCATGTTTCTCCTTTGCTGCAAGGAAAAAACTAGTTTCTGCTACCTTTCTCCCTGTGGTTGACTATGGTGATCTGTTGTATATGCATGCCCCTGTATATTGTCTTCAATCCCTTGATACTGTGTACCATGGTGCTTTGAGGTTTGTTACAGGCTGCAAAGCTCTCACACATCACTGTTCCTTATATGCCCGGGTTGAGTGGCCGTCCTTAGCCGCTCGCAGGTTAACTCACTGGCATTGTTTCATTTATAAGGCCATTCTATACTCATCTCTCTACTCACCCATCAATGCATCCACGGAAATGCCCCACCCTACCTCAAAGAACTCCTCACACCACAAACCTCCTCACGTAACCTCCGCTCCGCAAACAAACACACCCTACAGCCCCCCAGGACTAAGCTCCATACAATGGGCGATCGGGCCTTCTGCTCAGCTGCTCCCCACCTGTGGAACTCCCTCCCAGACCACCTGAGGGCTCCGCAAACAACAGACTCTTTTAAAAAAGGCCTAAAAACCTTTCTTTTTAGAAAAGCCTTTTATTAAATGTAACATTGTGCTTTGGCCTTTTAACCTGTTTTTAATCTTGTTGTACTCTGTAGCACCTTGAGATTGCTTTTAACAATGAAAAGTGCTTTACAAATAAAATCTATTATTATTATTATTATTCTAGGTTTACTCCCCACATACCTGTGTGACTACATTAACAGGACCCACAGCACCTACAGTCTTCGTTCCAATGATACATACCGGTTGACTGTTCCCAAAGTCCGCACTGTACTCGGTAAACAGGCTTTTATGTATCGGGCTCCCTCATCCTGGAATCTGCTCCAGAGCAGTCTCAATCTGCAGGACCTTATTACGCTCACATCCTTTAAAAAACTCTTGAGAGATCTGGAAGCAGACTCGTATCGCCTTTGCACTTGTTTTTTATGATGTCATGATCTTGTGCTGTCCATGCCTATCTTACTGTGTTGTCTGCATCATGACAAGAACAGACAATAAAACATGGACGTACAGTAAAATACAAGCAAGCCACTGTCTGTCTTATTGTTGTAACTTTTAACCCTGCTGCTGTCTTGGCCAGGCTTCCCCTGAAAAAGAGGTCTTTGTGTCTCAGTGGGACCGACCTGGTTAAATAAAGGTTAAATAAAATAAATAAAAAATTATGTGTCTTTTTTAGTCATTTTGTGTCTTTTTTGTCATTTTGTGTCTTATGTGTTTTTTTGGGTCATTCTGTCTTCTCATTTTGTCATTTTTTTTGGTCATTTTGTGTCTTTGTTTGTCATTTTGTGTCTTTTTTGGTCATTTTGTGTCTTTGTTTGTCATTTTGTGTCTTTTTTTGTCATTCTGTGCGTTTTTTGGTCATTTTGTGTCTTTTTTTAGTCCTTTAGTCCAACATAAAATGTGATTTTGAATCTTTTTTTTAACTTTCAAAACACTATCATGCTCAATAAAGAATTTTAAATGTTACAAATGTGAACAAAGGTTTCAAATATAACATATAAGAGGGTTACATCCAGTTCTATCATTTTATACTAAATATATTTGAGCTTGTCTCCAGTTTTACTTGGTATATCATCATCAAACTGAAACTGGCCTCATGGAGTTTACAGCCAGAACTTTAGAGGTAAATTAACAGTAGGACTCCACGCTGCTTTGTTTTCTAGTCTGGATGTGATGAAGAAGTCATGATTTGGAGCTTTTGAAGACTCCAGAGGGTTAACATATTGAGCCCAAAAATACACAAAAATCATGAAATCTGAAATAAAATTATACTATTCATGACAATAAAAACCACAAATATGCTCAATGAACTGTTTCAGACCTGAAACATGTAAAACATAGGTTGCAAATATGAACATATAAAGGTAAAATTCAAACATAATAAAACTATACACCAAAAAATACCATAAAAACATGTTTATTTATAGTAACAGTGTTAGATGATTAGAGACATTTTTTCCAATTTGACTAAATGCCACTCCTCCTACTTCTACACTTGAATAAATATTTTTGTACAATCAAATTAAAACGATTTTACATGACCTCGGAACGTCAAACAAAATACTTGAGAAAGTTTCAAGTCTGTAATTTGGAGTGAAGTTGACAGCAGCGCTCCACGTGACCTTGTTTTTTATTACGGCGCTTCACATTAATGAACATTGAAAACATCTCTGTAAACATGCAAAAATCAATAAAGATATGTGTTAAAAAAAGCTGTTTGCATCCGTAGTACCTAAAAATAAAAATAAATACAAATGTAAAAGACAGCAAGTAAATAGGTAAAATACAAATAGAGGAGACAACACACACACACACAACGTAAACGGCGGGAGTTAGTGACGGCCACTATCAAGCCGGAAAGCGGATGTTGGGTCCGCCTAAGTAGCCAAATGCCTCGTCATCTAATCTAACACACACACACACACCCCAAACAATCTAATAAAAAGTAATGTTCAAGTTTTCTGAATTTCTAGTTAGTGGTCACACTTTTAATGTGATTTGAGCCATTGTTTTAGATTTCCTTTAAAAGAAGAGTATATGGGACATTCCCTTATTGTGGAGGGAAGACTGTTACACACTGGTATTAGTCAACGTAACACAGCAGACACGTAGCTGAAGTGTGCTGGAGTATGAGCTGACCTTTCAATCAGGTTGCATTTTAATACATGGATGTAAAAAAAAACCTTTTGTCTCACTTTATAAAAGCTGCTTTGCTTCATGTGGTTGGGATATGTGTGATCACATCACTTCTTAATTTCGAGGTACTTGTTCTTTGTTTTTCTACTCCACTACATTTTTAGGCAAATCTTGTACTTTTTTCACAGCTTTAGTTACTTTACAGGTTGAGATTTAACATAAAATATATGATCAATTTAAAGTGATTAGAATTTTTTTTAAATTATTATTCAATCTTAATAGTATATAAAGTAATTAAATGAGCCCTGTCTTACAAAAACAAAACACTGCTTACATAAAAGCATCAATACAAATAATCTAATACTATATTTATAATCTACAGTCATGGAAAAAATTATTAGACCACCCTTTTTCTTCAATTTCTTGTTAATTTTAATGCCTGGTACAACTAAATGTACACTTGTTTGGACAAATATAATGATAACAACAAATGAAGCAGATAAGAGTTTAATTTAAGAGCTGATATCTAGAGATTTTCCATGGTTTTATTGATAATAACCAAAATCATTATCAAGAAAACCATTGAATTGTTAATCACAGATCTCAGTAGTGTAGCTTCACAATCCAACCTGCAGGTGGAGCCAAAGCTAAACTAGAAAATTTCCTCTGGAAATTCTGAAAGGGCCACGGGGGCTACTGCCGGTGTGTGTACACTATGATGATGTACACTTCTTCAGAGATTTCAAACAATTAATACTAGTAATGTTATGATACTATATTCTATACAAGGAACACACCTACAACAAGCATTCCATTTCAAGTATTTATTTATACAGCAACCTATGCCATTTAACCTCAAAATGTGTGTGTGTGTGTGTGTGTGTGTGTGTGTGTGTGTGTGTGTGTGTGTGTGCGTGCGTGCATGCGTGTCTCTGTAGCTGTAATGACATCAAAGGATCAAAGGCAATCACAGCAAAGATCAAAGGCAATCAGAGCAGAGCAATCAGCAGAATTAACTGCCACCAACTGCCAATGTACCGGAACAGTGACAGCAGCCAGAGGTGGACAGACTGGAATTTCTGGCCTGGAACAAAAAGCATTTTTGGCAAAACCATAATACCTATCATTGATCCGACTTCACTTTGAGCGTCCTTTCTTCCTGAACAGCTACGTATGTTTGTTTTTTTAAAGATAAATGAAGAAATAGCTTTTTTAGAGCGATTTGAATAACTGTTAAATTTACTTTTCTACAGAAATCTTCCTGCATTTTTCGCAGTTTTCAAATTTATTTTTTGATAATTTTTTCTCTCCCTCTACACCCTGGCGATGACATCACACACTGTGACACGAACACTCCGTGCAATACACACCCATTATAATCTCAGAATTTCTCCAAAAATGGTCATGGTCATTGAACAGGGATTGATAAAAAACTATATGACCAATCGAAACGTGGATTAATACACCGATACACAAGACTTGTGTCTACTGTTTAAAGTTTAAAAGGAGTCTCTAGGTGAAATTATGCCGGAGAAGTAGACATTTGAAAATCTCCAATTATTGTTCTTTTTCACTCATTTTTTTCCGGCGTCCCATTCACTTCAATGCAAAATTTTGGGCCTGTTTTTGCGACTTATGACGCGAAAAATTAATATTCCTTAGAGAAAAGTAATAGCACACCGATCCCGATCAAACCGCATGTTTTGATATATAATTTGTCCTGCAACTCTTCAAGTTGTAGGACTAGTAGCGTGACGGAATTGTGTCCGGAAGAGGAAGAAGAAAAACTCCACAGTATAACAATAGAGCACTATTGCTTTTTCTCAGGACTAATGTCTGATAAACATGTTAGTTTTATCACACATGTTAGAGTGAAACTATTTGCAGCTTTATGATTTTATTTGCTCATTACATTTAGTGACTTTAGGTAATTTCCAGCACATATCCACCCAACAACCTGATCAGACGTCTAACTGAAATCACCTGTGTCTCCTCCTCTGGTATGGAAACCACGGCGCTGACATTTTGTTGCAAGTATGGGATGTTATGTTTTGTAAAAAAAAAATGTAAAAAGTGAAAAGAAAAACATGTCTTGAGTCTTGTGGTAAAAGTCATCATTAGTGCATTTTATTTGTGTATTGACATTAACATTTCAAATGCATCAATTTGGAAGATTCTTACAAACATATTCAGAACTCATTTCTGACATTACATGTTCACACTTTGATATCTCAGTATGTCACCACGCGTCTTACTAGAAAGTGCAAACAGGGTTCAGCCCACTGTCAACAATGGAAAAGAACAGTATGCAGCGTACAGGAGTCATTAATTCTCACAAGTCAACTACCTTTCTTCATCACAAATTCATTCAAAGAAATAAAAACAAGACAGAGAGAGACAAAGATGGAGAGACAAGGAGAAAAGTTACTTTTATGATGGTAAGAACAATAAATATGTACCTGCTATTCAGCTACAATGACAAGAAAACAAATAGGATTTAACCCTCTCGAGTCCAAGAAAGCACCGGAGCACGACTTCTTCATGATGTCACGACAAATAATAAAGCTTCCCTCTAAACTTCTGGCTTTTCCAGAATTTAGTGTGCCAACTCTTTTCAGCAAAGGCAAAAAAACAAAAAACAACTTGACCAAGTGTAAAGTGTTATTTTCCCTTTTTTTGCAGATATTTTCAAATTCTGCAGTGTGCATTCAGCATTTTAATGTAATCTTTTATGTTTAATGTTTTTTTGTGATTTTTGTGTATTTTTTATGTGTTTTATGTGTTTTTTGTGTATTTTGTTGTGTGTTTTTTTTTTTTTTTTTTTTTTTTTAAATGACAAGTGGTTTATACAGGCAGAATGAAAATGAGTCAAAATAGCCCCAAACTTCAAAGGGTTAAAGGGCAACCAAGAAAAACAAACACAGTAGTAAGTCACCTGTATTGAGTTGGATCACAGTGTGAAGGCAGCAGAAATGATGAAGGCCAACAGTAGCACAGCTGAAGTCTCTGTAGGACGAGTTGACAGGTTGTGATCTGACCATAAACACAAGAATGAAAAAAAAGACAGGTAAAATATACAATGTTAAAATGATGTCACATTATGTGCACTAAATCATGTTATGGCTGATCTACCTTTTATTTGAACAGTTTTTAATGCCGTAGCTGTCCTCCTTGAAGCAGTGTTTTGTGCCTCACACTTCAGAGTGACAGATTTACTTGGCTGATCCATTGTCATCTCGATCGTATTGCCCCTCACTGTTTGACTGCCCACAGACGACACGTAGCGACAAGAAGGCAGACACTTCGCAGTACACACAAACTTATACTTTTCTGCAAGTTCTATCACGTCAGGGCCTTTGATCTGAATCTCTGATGGACCCACTGAAAGAAAGAAAGAAAGATAGATAGATAGATAGATAGATAGATAGATAGATAGATAGATAGATAGATAGATCAAATCTACGAGGTGTCAAGACTTTCAGACGATCTAATGGTCATTCAGTATGCCATATTGTATTAATCCAAAGCAATGTTTCCTTTAGGGGGAAGAGTGGCCAAAGTCTCAGGCCACACCCTCTCAAATGTCCACTTACCCTGTGTGTCTCCTTTACAAAAAGGCCCCAGAGGGATATAGAGACTCTGGAGATGAGGTATGGTTTTTTCGATTGTTGCGTAGTCGCCTTGCGACAGTTTTGACCGTGATCACATAAGCTACAGATTAAACACGGGAGAGGCAACTGTGGCAGCCATCGCTAACTGTGCACAAGTAGCTGCTGATCATAAACAAAGCAGCATGGCTAATTATGCACAGCGTCTCCGCTGATCATACACATAGTGATCTTGAATTAACCGGCATCGCTAACTGTGCACAGTCAGTGTCCAGTGCTTGATGTAAACAAACAGAGATCTCTAAGTGAACACCTCTTGCAGCAGCAGCACACACTGTACTGCTATAGAGCTAACTGTTAGCCTATTAGCAGATTGGACGCTAAGGGGTTAACATCCCCTCTGGCTCCAGCTGCAGCTGAGAGAGACTGCTGCAGGAGGATTGTGCAGCTTGTTAGGAAGGGTCTCTGGCCCTGCAGCTTGTTAAGAAGAGTAAGAAGGAGTCTCCAAAAACACCAGAAAAAGTCGCTGGATTTGTTGCCAGGTGCTTTTCTGAAAAATAGTCACTAAAGGGGTCTGAAAAGTCGTTAAATATAGCAACAAAGTCGCTAAGTTGGCAACACTGCTTCGCCGGCTTTTACAAATGATGCATGTTGTTGTGACATCGAGTACTACGTCACAACCTGCTTAGCGTTCTATCCAATCAGCAACCAGGCTTTTTTCAGTGGAGAAAAAAAAAGACCCTGCTCTTCAACAGGGCCAGAAAAAGTCCTGTCAAGAGACCGCTCAGGACGGCTTGTATTCAAATTAGGGCCGTTTCTGCAAGTGAGATTTGGTATTGGGGTGTAGTGGAAACACCCTTCAATATGGCATCCTGAATGAGTATTAGTCTTTCTAAATGTCGCCTACAAAGTTTATTTTCTCATTTCTATCAGTTAGCGTCTAAAAGTAATCATTTCTTTATTGATTAATTTGACTGACTTGGTGTGTAGGTGTTAGCGAAGAAGCTAACTTTTAGCTAGCTCACAAGTTAAAAGTGTAGCTTGAAATTTTGGGAAATATACATATCTGCTTTTTCGCAGTCGGATAAACCAAATACATGAGTATAACAGTAAAACAGTGACAAACATGAGAGGGGTACTAATTAATAATTAATTACCACACTGATTCTGTAAAAATGAAGCTCCAGCCAGTTAGCTTAGCTTAGCATAAAAACTGGAAACAGGAAAATCGATAGCTGTCCTCTGTCTAAAGATAACAAAATCTGCCTCCCAGAACCTCTAAAGTACACTTATTAACAAGTTTATTTGTTTGTTTGATATGAATGAAAACCAAAAGTAAATAGTATTGTAAATAGTAGTAAATAGTATTGTTATTAGCATGAGGTTGCCAGACAACCAGCAGAGACTGCAGGAAGTTCCTGCTCCCAGCAAAGAAATAGCCCGGGGTCTATTTAATTGCTGTAGACATGCTTTCCACTAGGACATGGAGTAGCCAACCAGTGTGGAAAAATAGCTGACTAGGGGGGGTGCATTTTTAAAATAAAAAAAATAATAAAACCCTGAAATTGAACATATTATTGAACATAATGCTGCTCACGTCCTTCTTCAGCTGTCCATAGGTCTGGTTCAAATTTAGGGGAAGGGGTAGAGGGAGACAGGGCTGCTGAGGCAGGAAAAGTAATGTCATATAAAAAGCTGCTAAAAGTTTACCACCATTGATTAATTGTTAACTAAAATACCAGAGATACTGAATTTTCTGTAAGAAAATCCAACGTATGAAGTAACTCAGCAATGCCTGAATGTTAGTTTAGACTGTGAAGAAAGTATTCTCTTAAGGCAGCAGGCTAATATTATAATATATAATGTATTTATTTTTTACTAATGTTCTATATATTTTAGAGCCCCTGTCAGTCACTGGCCCTTAAAATCATCTTAACCTTTCCACCCCATACAGCGCCCCCAAGTTCCACTCTTGGGTTTTTGTACAGATCATATAATTAGTGAGCTTTAAAGGTTCTGGTAGTTTGTGGTGTTTCCAAGCTAAACTAAGCTAAACTCAGTTAACCATCTCCTGCCTGTAGCTTCATATTTACCATACAAACAGCAGAATGTATAAGCTAGCATCACATACAGGAGCGTAGCTACTAACTATGAATCACGGTGCTCCTCTTTTATTAATAGAATGATTTTACTAAAAGGTTTCCTCCAGATTTAGGACATTTCCCCACACTTAATAATTTAGTGACGCTCTTGACTTACACATCACAGCTACGTTTCGAGTAGCAGCAACAAACATCCCAGACACACTATTGGAGGCTTTGCAGATGAGAATTTTAGAGTCGTCCATTTCCTGAGGAGTGATAGAAATAACATTCCCTTGACCACCTATCCACGGGCCTTCATCTGTCTTCCAGGCATAGGTACAAGATGGCCGACAGTATGCATGGCAGCTGTAGGTGTGGCTCACTGACGGATTCATCAAGTCGGGGCCTGTGATGGAAACATTGGCAGGTCCAGCTAAGGAGGAAGACAAATACATGAGTCATTAGAAGGGAAATGCACAGAAGATGTGAACATAGGCCAGTTATTGTGAGAAGTTATTGTACAGATTTTGTCATACGCCAACCCTTTAAATTTAATATTTACTATACTATGTTTGGTATTTGGAATTTTCTCAGCACAACTTCAGCATGATCTGACAATTATTTTTTCACTTTAATCCACTTTATTAACATATTGAGCTCAAAAATACATAAAAAATTGTGAAATCTGAAAAAAAAAGTATAGTATTTATGACAATAAAAACCACAAATATGCTCAATGAACTGTTTCGGACCTGAAAATGTAAACATAGGTTGCAAATATGAACATATAAAGGTAAAATTCAAATATAATAAAACTATACACAACAATTTACCATAAAAACAAGTTTATTTATATGATTATGATTTTTTTTTTACCATTTTTACAAAATGCCACGCCTGCCTTGTCCAATACTACTTTTACACTTGAATAAGGATTTTTTTTACTATGAAATTAAAACGATCTTTGGTTTTACATGACATCGGAACGTCAAACAAAAAACTGGAGAAAGTTTCAAGTCTGTAATTTGGAGTGAAGTCGACAGCGGCGCTCCACATAACCTTGTTTTTGAGTGATCATAGACCCCAGAGGCTTAACTTGAATAATTGCATTAAAAAACTGAAATTGAATCACATAATTTGAATTTGTAATTTTTTATTTGAATCATTGCATTGAAAAACTGAATCTGAATTATAATTTGAAATTCAATTTATTAGTTTGGAACTGAACATTCAGTTCTCACAATTCAAATTCAGTTCGCAAAATTCAATTTCGATTTCCTGCAACGAACATCTGGGTAGTTGAGGCAGATACACAGATCGCCTCTTCGGCCAATCAGCACCTCCGTTTTCTACGCTCGATTGCTCTGCCTCAACTACCCGGACATTTGTGTGTGTGTATTTGGGTTCTACTCTGCATTCTTTATGTATGTTACCATTTACTTTTGTTTGTTCGCCTTTTATTGTAAAACTTGAAAACTAATACAGATACTTACCCAACACTTGCAGTTTCTTTGTAGCAGTGGCAGTCTGGCCTTTTTGGTCACTCGTTACTGTACATGCGGCTGTTAAGGCCTCCACCCAACTGTTGAGAGTGAAAGCTAGCACGTTGCCCTGACCCTGAGCACTGTGTCCATCCAGAGACATAGAATAGGTACATTCAGTGCAGTCTGCATAACACTCTACAGTGCTCGGCACCCCCACAGTCACATAGTCCAGGCCCACAATTGTACAGTTGATGTTCTCTCCTGAAAAAAGTCAACAGTCACAATTGGCACTATCATTTCGAAACAGTGTTCACATGCCTTTACAGTACACTGTAAAAAAAAAATTCTGTTGCTTTTACAGAAAAAATGGCAGCTGTGGTTACCGGAATAATTCTGCAAAAAATACAGTACAAATGTAAACAACTTGTAAATTTTACTGGTATTCAGTGTACAATAAATAATAACTGAATGTAAATGTACTGGTATTCAATGCACAATAGGCAAAATCTGCATGTCAATTTTGCATAAATAATTAGTATAAAAGCAGCATCATCCTGTTAAATGAGCAGTTAAGGACGGTATAAACAACAACTTTAAAAATATATATATTTTTTTAAATAACTACAGTTTAAGGATGTAAAATTTACAAGTTGTTCTGTAAAGATGTTGACATATGTACTGTATTTTTTATGGAAATATTCTGGTAACCACAGCTGCCAGTTTTTTTCTGTAAAAACAACAGGACATTTTTACAGTATAATCATACCAAGACATTACATAATGAAATTAAATACACTACAGGCCAAAAGTTTGGAAGCAAGATCAAATTTTTACAAAAAAAGATGATAGTTTCATTGGTATACTTTGCAACAAATAAACGTGATTATTATACAAATAGTCACTTATTAGAACACATTTTTATCATAATTATCAGACTTTGTGTATCCTTCTTTCCTTAATGGATAAATCTGTATGCGTGTTTCTTTGCTCTGCTTCAATTTTAGCCATTTCTGTGGTAGTTTGTCAGAAATATGAACACAGTTGAGATATATTGGGATTTTTGTATCCAAACTCTCAAAAGCCAAAGAGCTAAAGTGAATAATGCAAACTGTGATTTGTTTTTTTTTACTTTTGCACTGAAGTTGTGACTCTTCCAAATCTTCTCAACCCTAAAACTAAGCCCTTCTTTCCTTTTGTTAACATTTATTCAGCAATGGTCTGCTAACATCAATGTATACCTAAAGATAAACTGAGGAAAATGGTTCAATTCAATATTAGTAAAGTAAAGTCTGATCATGCAGTAAACACATCCAAAAATCCAAAGAATCCATACCGGTTTTTAAGAAAACCATTGTGAACAGAACTTTTAAGTTGCTTCCAAACTTTTGGCCTGTAGTGTTCATTTTTTAGTATATTAAAACTGATACAGGTTGCATGTTTTCTATAGTAATACTTACCATTATCTTCATCATCTAGTTCAGGTTTCTCTCCATCTGTAGACAGCACTGGCTGAAGGCCTACATGTCATGAAAACATATTTTAAAGTTAACTTATACATTAGTAGGCCGACAGTCATGGAAAAATAATCATTTTAATGCCTGGTACAACTGAAGGTACACATTTTTGGACAAATATAATGATAACAACAAAAATAGCTCATAAGAGTTTAATTTGAGACCTGATATCTAGACATTTTCCATAGTTTTCTTGATAATAACCAAAATCATTTTCAAGAAAGAAGAAAACAATGGTCTAATATATTTTTTCCATTACTTTACATGCAATAAAGTTCATTATTGGCCTTGGAAATAGTACTTTGACTAAACAATCCTAGAAGGTTAAAGTAAAAAGAAATACAAAATTCTACTGCAGTTGATATCACATGGATTACATGTAATATAAACAATTTACATACATGTAAAAACAGTTTTCCTAGCAGTCATTCAAATCACTATGACAGCAGGCACACACTGTGCCAAAGGACTATAGCAGCAACCAAACATTTGACCCTCTCTGCCACTGTTATTTTTGTCAGAAGTAAAATCGTTGTATTACCTGCCAGAAAGAGCAGCAATAAAAGTCTGCTGAGATTGGAGTGTCCTCCGTGTTGTTTAGATCTGTACGTATAATCCATTGTCCCGAAGGAATCTGAAGTGTACAGCCACCAGGAAATAGAAAACTGCTGCTGCATAGTTAGTCAGTCCACCTCAGTAGGCAAACAGCTCTTATCAGAGAGAGAGGAGGAGAAACATATCTAATTTCTTAGTCACTCTAATGACAAATACATTGTTTTTCATCAATAGCAGATCAAAGTCCAAAACAGTTATACGAGGGTTTGAACCCGACTAACTGAGCAGATTTTCCTCAGCAACAATTTTTTTTTTTTAGATATATTAACTGGTTAACTTGGTCCAGATGAGATGGAAGTCAATAGAAAAGCTCAGTTGTAGGAGTGGCGTATTACAGAGCAGCAGTGCTCCCATGTTTGGCCAATGAGATTAGAACCAGTTTAAGGGAGTGTTTAGGAGATTGGGTGGTGTAATGGGAGATTCAAAATCAGAAAGCCTTTATTGTTATTGCATAGGGTAATACAACAAAATTAGCCATCAACCTGTTCAACACGTATAAAAAAACACACAAACAATATGACAGAGGTGAACAGGACAGGAAGACAGAGATGAAGAAAAAGAAATACAGCACAACATGAGGGGAGGAAAGGAGGAAAAAACAACAAAAGAAAACGCAACATAAGAATAATACACTTCACAAACCAAGGTTATAATATTTTTGGATTTTTCATTAGTTTTAGTTTTGTTGTGAATTTTTGTTTTCAAATTCAGTTAGTTTTAATGAGTTTTTAGAGTGAGTTTGCAAGTTTTAATTTTTGTTGGGTGCCAGATTAAAAAAAGTCACAATAAATGTTGTTTTTATTTCCTTTGTCTGATCCATCTCAGCCCCAAAAAGGTTATTTGGTCATAAAACCAGATAGATAAAATAGATTTCATATCAACCAAAAAGGTTTACGTATGAAAAATGTTGACAAAGACGAAAACTAAGGACATTTTCACTATAAAGCTAGTTTTGTAACCACACAATACAGTTTCAGTTAGTTATCTTTTTTTTTTAAAAACTCTAGTATTTATTTTTATTTCAGTTAACGAAAACGTTAAGTATAATAACCTTGTCACAAACATGTAATAATGGTTTGGAGACTGACCAAAACAGGGACATGTCACAGGTCTGATCATTGTAAAAAGGGCACCTATCCAAAACAAATAGGGATGTCATATTGGATAACGCAATTATACAACAAAGTGTAACAGGGCGTCATTATAGCTCAGCTACAGAGTAAATACTTGAAGTAAAAATTGAGAATTAGTCATTTTTGTTGACCCTATTTCATTCACAATTAAAACAACACTCCTACACGCAGACAAATAGTTTGTTGACATTTTGTGTGATATATGAACCACTGCAGGTTATTATCATGGTGATTAATATTCACGTCTGCATTCCCAGCATTCACATTGGAACTGGACAATAGGTGACCTAGCCCTCATTTACAGAAATACGTCCATTATCAGGATAAATGATCTAAATGCAAACAGACAAAAAAAACCCCTGCTATATAATGGATGGACTGACTTAAAGGAAGCAGTAGTATGAATTTATACATGTCAAATATGGATGATGGATAAATAATGTGGCACACAAACACACAAATAGACCTCTTAACAATTGAGCAAAACACATTTATTGAAAGCAACAACTTAAACAAATATAACCATTACTTCTAAACATATCAAAGTCAACAAGAAAATAATATTTTTGGGTTCATGTGTGTATGTGTGCACAATGTGTGTATGTGCGTTCTCTTAAAGTGACGTTTCTCTTGAGTCCCTGGGAGGCCTGAAGGTCAGTATCTCTGTGAAAGTGTGACCTGCACAAACACAAAAGAAAGGATTTCATGCACACCTGCAATGGCCCTTCTGTGTATTAATACATCTTAAAAGAAGGATCAAGTACGATCTAAGATCTTGAGTGACCTCCTGTGGTAAACAGCAGGTACTGCAACAATACTGACTGAACACTGTGTTTAAGGTGACCTGATGAATATAGGTCCAAAATGAACTCTCCTTTTAGTTCTGTTGTTTTCTTCACCAACTCCTTGGGAGAAAACCTTAAATGCTCTGCTGTGTTCACTAGCTAATAGCTAACTGTGTTTGTCAGCTGTTTGCTGGACAGGTACTAATTGGGTTATCAAAGCTTTTTCACTAAAATCAGATTGATGAGAGCAGTGACAAGTTGTAGGCCTTAAGACAAAATAATTTAAGCTTAAAAAGGTTAAAATGCTCAATAGTGCTGAGGATAGCCCAGCATTTTGCTAAAATAGGCCAAAACACTCAATGGGGCTGAGGATAGCCTAGTATTTTGCTTAAATAGACTACAATGCTCAGTAGAGCTAGGGATAGCTTAGCATTTAGCTAAAACAGGCGAAAACGCTCAGTAGAGCTAAGGATAGCCTAGCATGTAGCTTAAAAAGGTTAAAACACTCAATAGGGCTGAGGATAGCCCAGTATTTAGCTTAAATAGGCATGTTCAATAGAGCTAGGGATAACTTAGCATTTAGCTAAAATAAGCTAAAACGCTCCATAGAGCTGAGGGGTCATCCCTATGTTCCCCGGGACCTATGTTCCCCGTTTTTCCCCAAAAGGGTCCTATTTTTCCCTGTAGCAATATATACCGGGGAACATAGGACCCTTTTTCTGGAAAAGGGTCCTGTGCGCCCCGCAATCTATCAATCTTTACGGTAGACTCTCAGCATGGCCAGCAGGCCTACTGTCGCATGGCCCACCTTAGCTCAAGCAGCCCAAAACTTAAATTTGCACAGCAGCTACTTTCTGGTTACTCTGCAGTTCATTTTTTGGGCTTTTTGAATAGGGTTAGGGTGAGGGTTATGCCTATTTGCCATGGAATTTGGCAGTAATGGTGGAAAAAGTAACAGAATGGGGAACATAGGACCCTTTTTGGGAAAAGCGGGGAAAAAGGGTCCTATGTTCCCCAGTACAAAGAGGGCAACATAGACACACCGTGCTGAGGATAGCCCAGAATTTAGCTAAAATAGACTACAATCCTCAATAGAGCTAGGGATAACTTAGCATTAAGCTAAAATGAGCTAAAATGCACCATAGAGCTGAGGATAGCCCAGCATTTGCTAAAACAGGCGACAATGCTCATTAGAGCTAAGGATAGCTTAGCATTTAGCAAAAATTGGCTAAAACACTCCATAGAGCTAAGAGTAACTGCACAATCAAGGAATAATTGATTAAACATCGGCAGGTCATCTTCATCATGTCTACATGCCTAAATGCATTGATTTGCTGGCTGATTAGATATTTGCGTTAACAAACTTTTTTTTTTTATACTATTTTTTTTCATCCCTATGTTCCCCGTTTTTAGAAAAAAGGTCCTATGTTCCCTGTTTCTCCCAAAAAGGGTCCTATTTTCCCTTGTAGCAATACATACCGGGGAACATAGGACCCTTTTTCTAAAAAAGGGTCCTCCCGACTGTTGTGGGGTTAGGGTTAGGGTTAGCTCGAGCCCTCAGACCGGGGGACATAGGACCCTTTTTGGGAACATAGACACACTCACTTCTATGCTATTTTATACTATAGAAAAGCGTTGTAGTCTATACTTTACTTTGTACTGTATTATACTATTCAACACCATGATAATGTATTCTGCACCATACTACTATATTATAGTAGCAACGCTTTTTGCCCATACCCAACGTCTCTTGACCCCTTGTTGATATAAAAAATATTAATAAGTGAGCTTTAAATCTAAACCATCCTCCCCCCTCTCTCTTACGTTTCCACTGGTCCAGTGGCAGGTCTGTGTTGTCCATGGTCTGATCATAAGGCTGCGCCTCAGTCTCCTCCTCAGTATCTCTGAACTCAGTGAAGAAAGGCAGGTCGAGTGCCTCCGACGCACTCACCCTCTGCTCGGGGTCCAGGAGCAGCATCTTTTCCAGGACACACACTGCTGTGTTGCAGATATACATGTTAAGGTCAGAATGACAGAGATTAATGCTTCAATATTTACATATTAATGTAATATTATGATATTACATTAATACGTAAATTTTGCACCAAGGTTGTTGTCGTTAACGAAAACTAACAAAATAATGAAAACTAAAATTGAAAAAACATTTTTGTTAACTAAAATAAAAACGAGAGTTTTAAAAAAAACGATAACTAACTGTTGTGGTAAAAAACTAAAATAAAGTGAAAATGTCCTTCGTTTCCATCTTTGTTAACATTTTTCATACATAAACCTTTTTGGTTGATATGAAATCTATTTCATCTATCTGGCTTTATGACTTAATAAACATATTGGGGCTGAGATGGATCAGACAAAGGAAATAAAGGCAACATTTACTGTATTGTGACCTTATTGAATCTCGCAACCAACAAATACCCCATTACCAAAAAACTGAAACTAACACTAAAACTAATAAAAACGAAACATTTTCCAAAAAATAAAAACTAATAAAAACTAGCAAACACACACTACAAACGAATTAAAACAAACTGAATTATCTGAATGAAACTCATGAAAAATCCCAAACTATAATAACCTTGGCTCAGGATTCCTACCCCTTTTCCAAAGTCAAATTCAAGCCCTTTTTTAGGCTTTTCCAGTGTCTTACAGCTGTGGTAAATTACATATTTATATAGGATACATGTAGTATATTCAATATCACGTTAAAACCCACTTTTATAGACCTGCTTATATGTAATGCTTTCTATCTCACCACTCCTTTCTTCACTTTTTACTTTACTTTTTCTAAAACTAATGAAAGTCGCTCTACATACGTCATCTGTTGTAACTGACACGATTGGCTAAGAGCTACGTACAGACGCTTATGATAGACATTCGTAGCGCCCAATAAACGGCTCTGGTTGATCGTAAACCCGCCTCCTCTATGGAAAAATGACACTCTAAAACCTCTAAAAACTAAAACTAACTGAATTTGAAAACAAAAATTGACACTAAAATTAATGAAAAATCCAAAACTATTACAACCTTGGTGTGCACAGCTGCAACTTTTCAAGTACTTTTTGTTTTTTTCCAGAAAGGTGTAATTTTACTTCCTTACTTGCCTCAGCAAATTGCCCACCAAGGAACAAATAAAAAAGGTTTTGAATTGAATTGAAATTGAACTGAACACCTGGAAAACTGTAGAACAGAGAACTTTACCTACCATTTGCGCTAGCTTTGGAGAAAATAGATTGCAAATCTTTTTTTGGCACTTTTGGTAGACTTCTGATGTAGTTTTTGGCCTGTTGAGAAAGAAAGTCAAGAGAAGTATGACAAAGGTTTGTGTGCTAAGAGGTTTTCATGAGTCAGAGATAATTCAGGTATTCTGATGCTTCTTTATATGATGAATACTATGAAACAGCTGTGAAACTCACTATTGGAATGCATTGTAGAAACTATGAAAGCAATCTGACCACAGACGGTCTTCTTTTGAAGTTTAAGCCTTTGGAGTCTGGGGCTATTCTGTTGGTTTTGGACTCCTTTTCATTCAGCCTGTATAAACCACTTAAAAAGTGTTCACCCTGCCACGTTGGTATCATTGTTTTCAGTACAACCTCACCTTTATGACCAGATTATTATTTTTTCATTTTGACTTACTGGATCAACATTTTGACCACAGAAACACACAAAAAATACAAAAAACACACAAAAACACAATGAAATTACAAAAAAAAACACATAAAAACACACTAAACCACACATAAAAACACACATAAAATGACAAAAAAACACACAAAAAATGACAAAAAACACACAACAAAATGACAAAAAACACAAAGAAATGACAAAAAACACATAAGAACACACAACAAAATGACAAAAAACACAAAGAAATGACAAAAAACACATAAGAACACACAAAAAACACAAACGATCGCATAAGAAATGCATTGAAATGCTGAATGCACACTGCAAAATAAAAAAAAATCTCTTCAAAAACTTAAAATCATGTTAGACTTGGTCAAGGCAGTTTTAACCTTTGATACAATAGAGTTGATGCGATAATGGGACATGGAAACTTCTAGAAAAGCCAAAACTTTAGAGGGAAGCTGACAGCATCGCTCTCCGGCACCTTCGTAGACTCCAGAGGGTTAAGGAGGCAAACTGCAAACCATTTACAGCCACCTTTCAGCTTTACAGCCGGTGAGTGTTCTACAGATTTTGCATTGAGTGTGTGTGTAGTATGTGGGTCTAACCCCAGTGTGTGACTTACATCTTGGCTCTGTAGCTTCACAACAAAGTCAGCAGCTGGGGTTCCTGTAATCTTCATGATCTCTCTGAGCTGGTCCAGGTCTGGCAGTAGCTGTGGTCAAGTATTAACTGCTGCATGGATTTTTACCTTTCAAATATGAGTTTTCTATTATGTACAGTCATGGAAAAATGTTAGACTACCCCAAGGTTATAATAGTTTTGGATTTTTTAAATTTCAAATACAAACACTACAAACACATTCACACCAGGTAGATTTGCACAAAATGATGCACGCACACATACATACACATGCATGCCAAGATTATAATAGTTTTGGATTTTTCATTAGTTTTAGTTTTAATTTTCTTGTGATTTTTTGTTTTCAAATTTCAAATTGTTTCAGTTAGTTTTTAGAGTGAGTTTGCTAGTTTTAGTTTAGTTTTTATTTATTGGAAAATGCTTAGTTTTAGTTTTTAGTTTTTATTAGTTTTAGTGTTAGTTTTTTTGTAATGAGGTATTTGTTGGGTGCGAGATTCAAAAAAGTCACAATAAATGTTTCCTTTATTTCCTTTGTCTGATCCATCTCAGCCCCAATAAGTTTATTGAGTCATAAAACCACATAGATGAAATAGGTTTTGTATCTACCAAAAGGTTTACGTATGAAAAAAGTTGACAAAGACGAAAACGAAGGACATTTTCACTATAATTTAGTTTTAGCTGGTTTTGTAACCACAAAATACAGTTTCAGTTAGTTATCGTTTTCTTAAAAAAATCTGTTTTTTATTTTTATTTCAGTTAACGAAAATGTTTTTTCAATTCTAGTTTTCGTTATTTCTTTAGTTTTCATTAACTATCTTGGTCCAGTGTGTTTGAGCCTGTCACCATACCAGCAACTTATCTCCTTCTTGGACAACCCTTGTTCTTATTGTTCATTTTAATGCCTGGTACAACTAAAGGTGCATTTGTTTTCACAAATTTAATTATAACAACAAAAATACCTCATAAGAGTTTAATTTAAGTTTTCTTGGTAATGATTGGTTATTATTATTATTTTTAACTTGGAAAATGTCTAGATATCAGCTCTTAAATTAAACTCTTATGAGCTATTTCTGTTGTTATTATTATATTTGTCCAAACAAATGTACCTTTAATTGTATCAGACATTTAATGAACAAGAAATTGAAGAAAAATGGTGGTCTAATAATTTTTTCCACGACTGTATAATATAATGATGAGGTTTGATTAAATTGGTGCAAGACAAAACCGAGCCAGTGTTAATGACAGATAAGGATACGATCATTTCCTTTGAATAGCGGTTTTCCCAGCAGCATCTCTGCCATGATACAACCTGCAGACCAGATATCCACTGCAACACAAAGCAAACATTCGTTATTATTATAAAAAATATGTCTCTTTGCCTCCTTCTGCATTGAAAATGTGAAGAGAGTTTACCAGTTTGTGTGTAGTGCATCCAGTTGAGGATAACCTCAGGCGCTCGATACCAGCGTGTCACAACGTAGCCGGTCATTTCTGTGTCAGCCTGTCTCGCCAGGCCAAAATCAAGAATCTGAAGTCGAAAAAAAAAGGAGAAATGTATCATGGAAATGTGTAGATGTATGTGGCCTTCATGTTAAACAGCCTGACATAAAGTTCAGGGTTCCTACCCCTTTTCCCTGTCACACCACAGTGAGGTGGTGTTTTATTTTATGTTCTGGTCCTGTTATTTCCTGTTTTATTTTTAAATAGTAACTCTCCTCTCGTTTCAGGTCACTTGCCCTTCCCCGTGTGTCATCTGTCTGATTGTCTACCCTAATCACCGATTGTGTTCACCTGGTGCTCCCTTCCCTCCATGTGTTCCAATAGTCTGTGTTCACCTGGTGCTCCCTTCCCTCCATGTGTTCCAATAGTCTGTGTTTTCCCTTGTCTTGGTCCAGTTTGTTTAACCCCATCACCATACCAGCCACTTATCTCCTTCTTGCCACAAGTTGTCTTGTTTTCACCATTTTGGATTCTTCGCAAGAGTGATTTCTTTGTAATTTATTCGCAGTTCTTAGTTTCATAGTTTTTCGAGACAGCCGTTTTGTTTTTCCTCCTTTTGGAGTTATTTTGTGTTCTTTATTATTTTTTGCCCTTTAGTCCTGATCCATGGTTTTTGTAGAATCTTTTATTTTTCCTATCAGGTTTTGTTCCTCCCTTTTGGAGCGCTTTTGTTTGTATGTCTCTTATTGTTTTTCTTTGAACATAAAAATTGTTTTTAGCTTAATGACATCATTCTCTGTGTAATTAACTGCTCTCTTTGTAAACTGCGGTTTTTAAAAAAATGCTATATAAGTGAAGTTAATATTATTATCATTATTGTTATACAACTAAAATAACTAAAATTATGTTTCCTGGCAGCGTTCTAATGAAGGTGATACATTAAGAGTTTCATGTTTAGAACACTTTTGAGCATTTTATTAAAAATCAAAGCACTTTTCAAGTCTCGAAAACAACAACAAAGCTGAATTCAAGTGTTTTCAAGGTTTCCCAGCACCCGTAGGAGCCCTGAAAGTTACCTTTAGCTCGCAGTCCGGGTTAATGGCTAAATTTCCTGGTTTAAGGTCCTGTTGGACACAAAAATGTGAGACAAAGGAAATCAAGTTAGTGATAGGAGGAACCTGGTCTCACAGGAATAGCCACGGATTTGCTTAACTCAAAATCGTGGAATAGCCACGGAATCACTCAAATTTCCATGAAACTGACACGGATTTCGCTACAATGCAAGTTAATGACAGTCATATCCTGTGGCTACTCCATGAATATATATTTCCTATTGGTTTGTGTCCAAGTCACATGACTTTCAAGGTTCCGGCGGTCAGAACAAAAAACATGGCGGACAGTTCCCTCATTTTTAGTGAAAAAATCAATATTTTGACTTAGTTTCTGCCTAAAAATGGATTTTGATTACATTTCTAGCGAGAAATATATTTTTTATTTTCTAAAAATTCACTCAGTGAATGTACATAAAATTTGAGTGATTCCGTGGCTATTCCATGGATTTTGAGCTAAGCGAATCCAGGGCTATTTCACTGATTCCTTTGAGACCATGTTGGATAGGAGACATCAGAAGACATGGTTATATTTTCTGAGACACACTTCAAGGTGTATTTGAACTTTAGGTCCCTAAATGCCTCTTCAAGGACTAAAATCAGTATGAAGATGACAAACAGATTTTCAGATTAATCCATACAGTTTCATCTGGTACAAATCTTTCTAATAAGCAGTTAGCTGGGTGGGTAAAGTCAAAGAGAGATGTATATATCCATCTGGAAACATTTCAATGACTAAATTAAATAGACAGCGTATCACTCTGTCTCGAAAATACTTAAAAGGGCTCCCTGTGTGGGAATCAGGATGAATGGGATTGAGTGTGAAAAAGAGCAAGAACCCCACCCCCAAAGCTCACAGTCTGAAAGGTCAAAGGTCACGTACCCTGTGGATGATCCCTGCAGAGTGGATATACTGAGGAGAGAGGAGACACAGACAGCAACTTCAGCTCAACTCGCCAAAACAAGTCCATGACCCTGAATTTTTCCTCTAATTATTAACACATGGCATCTAACAGAGAAAATGTGTTGGTTGTGGTGTTCACCTTGAGTCCTTTCATCATCTGATAGACGAGGAACTGCACTCTGTCTTCTGATAATCTCTCCAGCTTCATCAGCTTGCCCAGATCAGTGCCCATGAACGGCATCACCAGGTAACTGTGGACAAGAGAAGAAGAGTCAAATCATTCCGGAGGAATAAAAACCAGTTATAGTCAACACCGATGGACGCAAAAGGAACTTACAAGTCACGCAAGCGGTCCAATGAGATCTCAGCAGTGAAAACATCCAGCAGGCCAATTACCTGATAAGGAGAAATAAAAGCATCTATGAAAACAACATGAAATAGACCTCAAGACTAGCCTGGCTAATGCCAGACTATATAACAAATGAGATATAGTCTGGAGACCACCTATTCATTTTTTCGTAGAGGAGGCATGGATCGTCCAGAGCCGTTTAATGGGCGCTACGAATGTCTATTATAAGCATCTGTACCAAGGTTATAATAGTTTTGGATTTTTCATTAGCTTTCGTTTTAATTTTGTTGTGATTTTTGTGATCAGTTTCAGTTAGTTATCGTATTTTAAATTACTTTAGTTTTTATTTTTATTTCAATTAATGAAAATGTTTTTTCAATTCTAGCTTCCGTTATTACGTCTTTGTTAACTATAATAACCTTTGACTGCCCTTGTTTTCTTGACCTTATTGTTCATTTTAATGAATGGTACAACTAAAAGTACTTTTGTTTTGACAAATTTAATGATAACGTCAAAAAGAGCTCATAAGAGTTTAATTTAAGAGCTAATATCAAGCCATTTCCCATGGTTTTCTTGATAATGATTGGTTATTATTTAATTTAATTTCCTTAACTATAATAACCACTATGGCGCCAAACGATTATTGCCGTTTGTGCAAGATATATATGAAGGAAGAAGGACACTCCACATATGCACACTCTTCAGACATATATTTTTCCAAAAAGAACAACGAGCATATCAGAGAGGTTAGCATTATTAGGAGTGATAGTCGCCCAAGAGGCCACAACCACAACGACCGGGGTCTCGTTAAAACTCATTAGCTTAGCCGCTAACGGGGCTAGTTGGTAGATTAGGCTTTTGCCAAATCCTGTTGGAAGCAACGCTAAAACATCCTTTTTAGTGGTGATAAAGGAGTGTAAAGCCAAACGTTGTTCTTCTTTTAAAATAAACTTTGGCTCTAAACTATCGAGAACACTTTCTCCAGCTAGATCCAAAGAGAGCTTTGCGTCTGCTGCAGCCATGTTGGATCCGTAAGCAAACTACAAGCTTCCTACTGTCCAATAATACACGTCATCGTCTTGCTGTGCCTCCCCGTTCTGTGATTGAATACCAAAGCAGGGCTAAGAATCAGCCATGGACACCATGCCGCCTTGCAGTTTGAAACGAAATCGAGCACGCAAGGCGGCATGGGTATACCCAGGCTACCTCAAGACGGTCATATTGTAATCATTTTCACCTTCATCCTGTCTATCTGCTTCTGCATCATGCTGAAGTCCCATACACGTTGATTTAAAAACCACAGAAGATGCATTACACAGCTATAAATTATATTGCCTTCTCACATTTTCATGCTTCATGTGTTTGAGGAGTCGCAGCTCTCTGTATGCCCTTTTGGCGAAAAGTTTGGACTGGAAGGGCCGATGAAGTTTCTTGATGGCCACCTGCATCGATGTACGGCGGTCCCATGCTGAACTGAAACCAACAGATACATAGGGATGTCAATCAAAAGAAATTATGAACAGGTTTAATTTCCCCCTAAAAACTCAATTGCTAGTTCTGGAATGAAGTTATGAAATGCATTTCTCAGATGACTTTGAATCCAGTACCTGACTGTCCCATACTTTGTATTCTTAATTTGTATCCAAAGGATTATATGTTAAACAACAGAGAAAGAGAATTCACAGACTTATGTTTAATACAGACAAGACGCTTGATTTCTCTTTGTTGGAAAGATGTCAAGAGCTCTTCTGTTGGTCGCTGGCTGACAGAGCTGTCAGCATGTCTTTTCCTTGAAAAAGTTAACATACACATTGAAAAAGAAATCTGCCAAATTCAAAGATATTTGGAATCCCTTTCTTGCATTCTTGGAGAACTGTGAAATTGAGGAAACTCTAGAAACCTGAAGGTGATATGTCCCTAATTGTTGATATCTTAACTATGTGAAAACTGTGTATGAATATGTAATGTCGTTACCCACTTATTTATTTATTCATTTATTTTCTTTAACTATTGATTTTTCCTTGGGGGTGGGGGGAGTGGATACGTTTATAGTTTGACTTTGATGAAAATGTAATTTTTGTAAAACTCAATAAATACACACACACACACACACATACATATTTATGACCACAGTCTTTATTCTTGATAGAAGCTCATGGACAAGGGTGGCATTTGATGCAAAAGGATATAAATGTTATTTTTTCCTCCAGGTGCACTTGTAAAAGAGATTACAACAAGATTATCTATTGAAATGAAGGTTGTTTACGAAAATATGTATGTTATTGTATATTTGCGTGTTGAAAAGAATCAGATGAGTTAGATTTTTGCTAGAGAATTGTCTTCAGTTTTACTCAATTGCTGTAACCAAATTCCATGACTTAAGGCTTAAGGTTTTTTCTAGCGGACATTCTCACATGTCTCAAAGGGAATCTCCAAGTCTAATTAAAAGCATCTAAATGGAACAGTGCCTCATTAATGATATTAATTATACCTGTGCCTTTCTCACTATGACAAACCACAGTAACTACTGTGGAAAAAAGGCTCTATTTGTAGTTGAAGACAATGTAGCGGTGCATTCTATGCACTTAACTCGGGGTCTTTGACTTCCTACAACAATGAGACTGGGGGGTAGTTTTCTTTGTTGATACAACACAATGCAGAGAGAGGCCCTGCAGAGCCAGCTGTGAAGACACTGCTGACTCAAATACCCCTGCTGCAGGAATATTACAAAATACTCAAGTACAAGTAAAAGTACTGGGCTGCAAATCTTCTTGAGGTAAAATAAGATAATTAACCCTTTGATGCACAACATATTGACGCCCTTTCTAATGCACAACAAGGGTAAAAAATGACCTGCATTCATTTCTCATGTTATTTCATGCTGGCTGTGTGTTTCTTTGCTCTATCTAGTTTATTTTATGATTGAGAAGTCTAAGTATTCTTATTATCTTTTTTAAATTACAACAACAGATCATTATATCCATTTTTCTTTCATACTTTATGAAGTAAAATAGTTTTTGTATTATTACATCAAGGTTACACACATGGGTCAAAAATGACTAATTCATCCCAACTTGATTTAAAATTAAAAGACCTAATACTATAATAATAAAAATAGTAATTGGTTTCAAATAGTTACTTTAGCAGTAAGAGAATCCAAACACTAATATATTGAATATCTTTATGTATCTTTTTGTCACACATACAGTGGATCTGGAAGGTATTCACAGCGCTTCACTTTTTTTCACATTTTGTTATGTCACAGCCTTATTCCAAAATGTATTAAATTCATTTTCCTTAAAAGTGTACACACAATACCCCATAATGAAATTTTTGTGCATTAGAAGCGTAGTGATACAAAAAGGGTTTTTATTCGAAAAGTAAGAAATGAAAACAAGAAATTAGGATGTATGATGATCAAAAACAAGTTGATTGAGGAAAACCTGCAATACTGAAAGATAAAATTATTTTATTGCAAAGATATAGAAAATAAAGACTCAGTCGGGTCACTTTAGACCCATGTTGTGCTTCAAAGGGTTAAGGCTGATTAAAGGTATCTAGACATGGTGCTTTTTAACTTCGTTCTCATGCATTGATGACATTTTCTTGTGAGTTCTTTATGCAGCTGTATAATACCTGAAATACTACTATGCAAAATAACTAGAGAGAACCACTTCTGTGTTACCTCAGTACTGAATGTGCATAAAAATGCACAAGAAAAACAAAAAAAGGTGCTTTTGGATGAGATTATTTGCTAAATACTCTGACTAGTTCGACCTGGTATGAACCCTAAAATCAGCTGCCCCCTAATATTCAATCAATACACTGCAAAAAAGGGCTGTCTAAAACAAGATAAAAACCCTAAATTTGAGGGAATTCTTAATTTAAGATGATTAAATCTAGAAATAAGCATGCTGTACCTTTAAAATAAGAAATTAAATCCTAAAACAAGATAAATTAAAGCTGCAAGCAGCGATGAACTGACCAGCTAAGTGCTTTATATTTAGAAGTGTTAGATAATTTATCTTGTTTTCAGAGTTAATTTCTAATTTTAAGCGTTCAACATGCTTTTTTCTAGATTTAACAATCCTAATTTAAGAAATTTTGTCAAGTGAAATTATCCGTCCATGCAGCAAGATCATTTCCCTCAGATTTAGTGTATTTATCTGGTTTTTAGACACCTTTTTTTGCAGTGTACTTCTCTGAGCTCTAAAGTTGGTGTTAAACTTACCACACAGTCCCATAGGCTCCTGTTCCGACCTGCTTCAGGTCCCGGTACCTCTCCGGAACCTCCCAAACGGTTCTGTTGACCTCCTGCCGGTAGTATCCCGTCCTGGAGCGCACAGCCATCCCCTCCCGACTCGACAAGGCTGAGGATCAGGATCAGGATCAGGGTCCGCTCCGTCCTCTCATGTGATCAAACGGAGATGTTTTTATTTTCAAACGCCAGAGACGCGTAGTCGGTCCCGCAGAGAAGAGTTTAATGGGGCGCAAATTCCTCCAGAGGAACCAGAGGACAGCTCGAGCGCTTTGCAGGGTCGCAGATAAACCCCCAACACACACAAACACACACATTGTTAGGCACGGATCGTGTTCGCCCGGGGCAGTCTGTGGGTGTGTCTACAATGTTTGGGGGAAAAGCCACAAAACATCTGTCCAGGGGTTATATCCCTAATATACTCCTGTTATATCCCTATAATACTCCTGTTAAATCCCTATAATACTCCTGTTATATCCCTAAAATATTCCTGATATATCCCTAAAATACTCCTGTTATATCCCTAAAATACTCCTGTTATATCCCTTAAATACTCCTGTTATATCCCTATAATATTCCTCTCATATCCCTATAATACTGTTGTTATATACCTAAAATACTCCTGTTATGTCCCTAAAATACTCCTGTTAAATCCCTAAAATATTCCTGTTATGTCCCGAAAATTGCCCTGTTATATCCCTATAATACTCCTGCTATATCCCTATAATACTCCTGTTATATCCCTGTTATGTTCCTGCAATATTCTCGCAGAGTTCTCTAACTAGCCTGTAACTTTGCATTAATGATCACTATGCTGCCCTACCAAGTCTAACTACATTTTTGGTCAAAAATTAACTCCTTGATGTCTGTTTTATCTTGTGACAAAGTTTAAGATTTAAATTTTGCTTTATTTCAGAGAAATAATTATATATAAAAACACAAAATCCAATTCAAAACAAAGCAGTAATTACACTTGCCATGGTCTGCTTTGGATATATATATATATATATACTAATTTAAACATAAAAATAATAGAAAGTATGAGTTTATTTGATAGGGACATTATTATCTAGATAGTGATGAAGTAAAAAAGAGATACAATTATATTTAGACTAAAATATAACATTACTCTATAATATCAAGTCTAAAATACACAAATCTTTGAATAGAGTTGTGAAACACTTTTAAATACACTTATAACAAAATCAATTTGAAAATGTTTATTCACTGAAAACAAAATATAAAAGCTGAAAGAAGACAACAACATTGGAGTTACCGCACTCTGTTTATCATTACTATTAGATCCTTTTACAGTAATGCAGTAGCTACGTTTTTTGGGGTCAAAGGTCAAAAAAATAATCATAATAATAGTAATAAAAAATAATCATTTTTGAGCATAAAAATTACATCATCAATACATGTAGAAATAAGTGTCATATCACTTATCTACATGTAACCCATTTGGCTGGCCAGTTAAAAAAACGTTAAAAAACTTTAAAGCAGTTTTTTCCAGTTTTACCTTTTGCGTAGTTACTGCAGTTAGACTTTGTAGGGTCTACAAAGTCTAACTGCAGTGACTACATTTTTTGGTTGAAATTGAGTTATAACTAAAAGTGAACTCCTTGATGTCTTTTTTATCTTGTGACAAAGTTTGAGATTTCAGTTTTGCTTTAGTTCAGAGAAATAATGATATAAAAATTGCAGTAACTACAAAATCCAACTTAAAACCAAAGCAGACCGCAGTAAGTTCACTTACCACTCTTGTATTTCTTCATTGTGTTGAATAGTGAAGACAAGAATAATAGAACTTATAAGTTTATTTGAAATGGAAATTAATATACAGATAGTGATTAAGTAAAAAAGTGAGATAAAATGATATAAAAATATAGCATTACTTTATCATAAGAAGTCTAAAATACACAAATCTTTGAATTGAGTTGTTAAACACCTTTTAAATACACTTTATCTAGCATAACAGGGTTGTAGATGCTAATGGGAATGAAGGGACAAATACAAATTACATATAAATAGTTGTTTTTTTACTCTCAATTTCACTGTATAGGACTTTCTATTAGCATTATATTTCATTATGTAACCATAAAAAGGACAACAGATATGAATTACAGTTGAATTGAGTTTTATTAACCTACGTAAAAACATTTGAGTATTCATTATTATTATTAGTTACTGTTTAACCAGTCTGGCCATTCAGATAACTGGATATTTTCTCTTTTTCTGACCATTCTCTGTAAACCCTAGAGATGGTTGTGTGTGAAACTCATAGTAGATCAGTTTGAGTGATACTCTGGCCATCAACCATGCCACGTTCAAAGTCACTTAAATCACCTTTCTTCTCCATTCTGATGGTCGCTTTGAACTTCAGCAGCTCGTCTTCATGTTGTCTACATGTCAAAATGCATTGAGTTGCTGGCTGATAAGAAATTTGCGTTAACAAACAATAGATTATACTATTCTATGCTATATATTACAGTATGGTGTTCTATACTACTATAACACCATGCTATTATATCCTGCACTATACTATTATATTATAGTATTGTGACGACCCCCTGTTTTGTTTCACCTGTCAGTGGTCGCTGCATGTGATCGTTGGAGGAAGTTAACACAGACTAATTTAACTTAGTCTGTGTCATACCAGACATTTGGGACATCCCACATGGAATTAGGCTACATCATCATAATCCGTAGCCAAGTTGTCATAGGTGCACTATGATGTTTTTCCACCAGTTCTTTCCATTTTGATCGATCTTCTGCAGTTCTTGTTGCATTATACTGAGTCATATTCGTCCAAGTTGCAATATTCGAGAGCCAGTTCTTTCTAGGTCTTCCTCATCCTCGTTTTCCAGGTGGAAATAATATAGTATGAGCAAAGCTCAATTCATCACAATGACGAGTGACGTGTCCAAACCATCTCAGTTTTCTTTGTTTGATGGTGGAGAGTAAAGCTATATGGTTTCCACTTTTCTCGCTACAAGACACCACTATTTTACATGCATCTTCTGGTCTTGTGGTATCACTTTGCTGCTACAACAGCCTCCATTCTTTTGGGAAGGCTAATCTACAAGTTTCTGGACCACGCTGACCATGAAGGTCTAGTTCACAGTAATCAAAGGGCTATTAATAGATGTGCTTCCACTTGAGGGAAAAGTGGCCACCGGGAAAGTCACAGGCCACACCCTCTCAAAAGTCTGCTCACTCAGCGTGTCTCCATTACAAGTTAGCCCCCAGAAGGATTTAGAGACTTCGGATGTGATGTGTGGTTTTCGCCGTCACTAACTGTGCACAACGTCAGTAGCTGAAAGCAGCATGGCTAATTATGCACAATAGTCTCCGCTTATCATAAACATAGAGATTGTGAATTAACGGCATCGCTAACTGTGCACAGTGTCCGGTGCTTGTTGTAAACAAACAGAGATCGCTACGTGAACACCTCCTGCAGCAGCAGCACATACACACTGTACTGCTACAGAGCTAAGTGTAGCCAACTGCCGCTAACGGCGGCTCTTCTTAACGAGCCTGCCTCCAGGTTATTAAGAAGAGCTGCCATTAGAAGTAGTTAGCTACAGTTAGCGCTGTCGCTGGATTTGCCTCCAGTCACTTTCTGGAAAAATAGTCACTAAGGAGGTCTGAAAAGTCGCTAAATTTAGCAACAAAGTTGCTAAGTTGGCAACACTGCTTCGCCAGCTTTTACAAATGGCGTGTGTTGTTGTCGTTCAGAGTACTTCGTCACATCCCGCTTAACGATCTATCCAATCAGTAACCAGGCTGTTTTCAGGGGAGAAAAAAGACCCTGCTCTTCAACAGGGACGAAAAATGTCCTGACAAAAGACTGCTCCTGACGGCTCGTATTCAAATTAGGGGCGTTTCGGCAAGTGAGACCCGCCTAATTCCGGGTATTGCCCGGTAGTGGAAACAGCCCTACTGTTGCCACAAAGGTAGCCCGCAATTCACACAAGCACAACTCCCTTATTTGGAACAACAGAAATGGTGCAAAATATAATATTTGCATAAATGTATGCAGACAGAACTGTCCGCATACTTTTGTTTATGTTGTATATTAAAAAGACAAAATTTTGCTGAGAATATAAGACAAGAAAGCTACTGACAATGTTAACAGAACTGATGGTGTTTATTCTGTTGAAGCCAAGACTTGCAAAGTCATGTTACCCGTTGATGATGAATGAGAAAATCATCTGAAATAATTTGAAAACTGACAGCTGACACTCAGTTTAGTGATTTGAAACTCATGGCTACCGTTGAATTACATGCCACCATGTATTCAAAAGACACCTCTTACTGTTAACATACATACATACAGTTTACATTTACATTCGATTTGCAGTTTACTATTCATATCCACCACATATACAAGCACATTACACTTTAACATTCAGAGCTCTAACACACTTTGACTGAGACAGACAGTTTCAATTAATTTGGACTGTAAATTCAACATCTGCATCCAGTGTTAATGGACGACTTTCACAAAAAGGCTACATGTAGCACTCCAGTATGAACCACTACAGGCAAAAAATAGTTAAGAGTATCTTTCTTTTCTTCCTCATCTTAAAAATGATTCCAAAATGGTGAATTGATGATTCAGTTGTACTATTCTTTTCTTTGAAGCAGAAATAATCTCCTTGGTTTGGTTAGACTCGAGTGGGCTAAACCAAAGAACCAGTTTTACTTGCTAATCAAGTGATATATTAAAACCTAGCTAGCTAATCAAGGTAGCTAGTGTTTCTTTGTATTCTGTTGATCATCACATATCTTAAAATGAAACCTCAGATGAGCTTGAGTGCCAACCATGTGTATAATCCACACTGCATTTATGCTAGTACATTACTATTAAAATCTAGTTTACTGGGGTAAAATTAGTGCTACCTTTTAGCTTTTTAGCTAACCCCAAGAAGGGGTCATCCCTATGTTCCCCGGGTCCTATGTTCCCCGCTCGGGGAACATAGGACCCTTTTTTAGAAGAAAAAAAAAGGTCCTATGTTCCCCATTTTTTTCCCAAAAAGGGTCCTATGTTCCCCACTGTTGTGGGGTTAGGGTTAGGGTTAGCTGGAGACCCGCAGGTTTGCCATCCCTGACCTAATCTTTCCTTGTCTAGGCTATTTCGTATGCGCGTCAAACAGCCTGTAGGCCTACATAGGCCTATTTGCCATGGAATTTGGCAGTATGGGGGAAGTAACAGACCGGGGAACATAGGACCCTTTTTGGGAAAAGCGAGGAAAAGGTTCCTATGTTCCCCAGTCTCATACAAAGAGGGGAACATAGGACCCGGGGAACATAGGCACGCTCCCTACATTAATATTAAAGTCTATCTGACTGGGTTTAAATTAGAGCTACCTTTTAGCTTTTTAGCTAATCTAAAGAACTACATCGCATTTGAAAGTCAGGTTAGGCAACTAAATTAGGAAACATTAATCTGCTTTACACCTGCCATTAGTATCCAAACTGTATCCAGTTCCAGTATAAGCACCTCTCTGTAGTTTTGTGTCTATTTGTGGTCATTTTGTATCTCTCTTTGTATCTATCATTTTGTGTCACTTTGTAGTAATCTTTTTTCCTCTTTGTAGTTTTTTGTGCCTATTAGTTGTCATTTTGTGTCACTTTATTGTTGTTATGCCTCTTTTCATTGTTGTAAGTTTCTTTGTAATATTTTGTGGTCTCTTGGTGGTGTAATTTTGTTGGTAAAAGCCAGAGGGCCTGCGTCTGTTTTGCCTGTTCAGGAATCCAGCTATGATAAGAGTCCTAAATTTCCCAATATCAGTGTGTCCACTTTCAACTCTTGACATTTTCACAGACACACTGCACGCTGTGGTTTATACCAGCAGATTATTTCTACCTCAGCAAAAAGATTGTAGAACTAAAACTCCAGTCTGGTGCAAGATGAGTGACACATTGTCAATGTGGGCATACTCATTGAGCTCATGCTGCTTATACAAATGTTACTGTGAGGGCGTTCTAATGTTGCAATAAGCTATGAACTGCAGTGTTACTGAAATATCCACAATCGAGGTAAATTCATCCCCAGTGCTTTAATGCTATGGTCACGAATGAATGTATAGACTATGCATTGTTTTCAATATTACACTCAAGCATCATGAAAACTAAAATGAAGAAAAGGAAACATGAAAGATCAGAAATGAGCTCCCTGGTTGGGAATCATCAGCTTTGAGTGTTTGACTAGTCATGATTCGCATGGAGCTGGGTAATAAGTTACTATCCAGCACATTTTCTAACAGTTTACAAAATGCCCGTAATCTTAATTATTGTAAACACAACCCGGGGCTGTAAAAGACACTGCAGAGAACTATGGAACTGCCGCCAAAGCCAACAGGTGATCAGAAATCAGCCATCAGCGGAAACTGTATATGAGAAGCGAGGTCGCACTGTAAACACAGACCTGCAGCACAGTCATTCTGCTCCAGCTTTGGCATATATTAATTACCTTGCTAATTAATAGCACAGTTGGTGTTTACTACTCTGTAAGCAGGAGAGGCCGACTCTCATCCGAGGAAGAACAGTACTTTTTGTTTGCTTTTGTATTTTTTTTTTTTTTTTACTGCACGGAAAAGATAAAGATAAAACAAAAGTTGATCACATTTCCTGGTAATGCCACTCTCTGACCCTCAGGCTGCTTTTATAGCAGTGTGGCAGATGCAATAAGCAGTCTTATGGTTATATAATACAATACCAGTAATATTCTGTAATAATAAAATGCACATAAATCATGCAGGATAAATGCTAAGCTGCTCTGTGACATGACGTGGCATTGCTGCAAGCCTTTAAACATGAATCCCATATATGAAAGCACTGACTGCTTATGGCATTTGTCATCATGAGGGACGAGACGGCACTCTCTCATTGCTTTGGAAATCCTAGTGTGCGTTTCTTTTTCTTCCTTCGAAACCTTTCTATCAGTCTGTAAACACAGTTCAGTTCCGTAAAATTGCTCCCTCATATGAATCCTCACGTCCTCTGCCATCCCTGACGCTGAGAATTCTTCCTCATTTTACCCTCACTGAGCGGAAACATAAGAGGAAGCAACTTTGTGGACTGGAAAGCTCCTTCTATCAGATTCTAAAATGCTCCCTGTAATTGCAATGTGTGCATCTGATGACGTGAAGACCGGCCTGCCCTGCTGCTCAAATAAACTCATGACAGGCAATCAAACAAAGTCACGCTGAGCAGTGGGAATGCAGGGTTTTCTTCAGCTGGCTTGCCACAGTCTTTCTCCCAATCACTGAGTACGTGGTCCTTCTTTAGGGTGAGGTTGGGGCGGAGCAGAAACAGGCTTACTGCTCCACCTGAAGGCTATCAGTCTTGCTGCCGGATGCTTTGATGCTGTTCACCTCTTCGAATACCAACTCTGTGCACACACATAAGAGAGAAATAATCAAACAAGTTGTAGTCTCCATCCAACAGACTCATATAAAACATGTTGAGAAGACTTTGAAGGAATTTAATGAAAGTTAAGTGTATTTTTGGCAAAGTGAAATATCAGCAAAACCATGGCTTGTGATGGACTACCAAAGGAACAAGAGAGAACACAAAGTTGTAGCCAGGACAGAAAACAATGCTTTAGATATGGACGTGGATGCTTTACAACTCTGCAGTATAGGTGATCTAGACCAGTGGTTCTCAAATGGGGGTACACGTACCCCTGGGGGTATGTGAAGGCACTCCAGGGGGTACGTGAGATTTAAAATATACATTTAAAAAGAAGCATCCCTGCAAAAATCCTTTAAAAATAATCATTCAATAAATATTTTAGGGAAATATAAGTATAAGTTCATAAAATTTATTTTATATTCAGTAGGCTATTCAATTTCATAATCCTAAAAACCCAGAGTCTCCCCCATACCAGGATAGTTCGACCCAACCTGTCATATGCCACCAGGCATCACCTGTCAATCACTTGAAAACTCAAATATGGAGACGTGGTTGAATCGTAGCAGTTATAGTTTTAAATGGTTATATGCTCACTGTTTTTACTACATTTGTTTGAATCGCTACATTTTAGTGATGAGAAATATTTGCAATAAATTTATTCATGGAACATTACCATTTAAAATGTTTGAAATATTTTTTTTTTTTTTCAAATGTTTGAATTTTGTATGTGTTTATCAGTTCCGAAGTTTAATAAATCAGACACAGATGGCACAGCACTCATTTTTTAAGTCTTCTTTTTTTCAACCAAAAATGCTTTGCCCTGGTTAGGGGGTACGCGGCTGAAAAAAATATTTCACAGGAGGTACATCACTGAAAAAAGGTTGAGAACCACTGATCTCGACAATCACCACAGGTTCAAGGTGGGCACCCAATTGGTGTTACCCATTCAGTATCCAAACACATGTGAAATATGGCATTAAATAATGGCCAGAAAAGTGTTTTTGTAAAACATGATAACATCACAGTGCAGCTGACCTTTGACCTTTTGGTTATAAAATGTCATCCATTTTAATGTTTTCCTATGAGACTAAATAATAGACATTTTTTGACTAAAATCTTTTTTTTGCTGTACAGTTTTGGAGCCATTTAAGGAACTGCATCATGGAGGCATATGACATTATTAAAAGGAACTGTGAAATGGCGTTGAGTGATTCTCTCAACAGAGGATATTTTTATTATATAAAAACCAAAAGTCCTCTGGTCCAAGCTTGTATTCAGTGCTTATAATTACACTTGTTCAGCTTGATACTTGATACTGGTCTATCAAAGAAGCTTAAAATTAGGATGCAAACCATGCAAAAAAGAAATCCTCCGTGGCTCACAAACTATAAAACTTCCCTGCTGAATTGAAACATATCATGTGACGTATCATCTGCAAGATGTGTCACAAATATTACTTCGGTGGTGTAGTAAGCATTCCTGCAACAAACATGGCCATTTATAATCATCGCTGTATAACCTCCAGGGTTCAGAGTTCTGCAGCTTGACGGATATGTGGCGCAAATTTGTGCAACTTCCTCCTCTGCGAAACAAACCTGCCCTTCGAAAATACTTTGGAAGAGGAAGTGAGATCATTATTTTTTTTTTTTAAATGGAGATGTAGACAATCTTTGGGCATTTTAAAATGCTATGCTGGAACTTGCCGTGTTTCCTTTAGGGGGAAAAGTGGCCACAGAGAAATTCTCAGGCCGCACCCTCTCAAAAGTCCGCTTACTCTGCTTGTCTCCACTACAAGTTAGCCCCTAGAGGGATTTAGAGACTCCAGAGGTGACGTATGGTTTTCGACCGTTGTGTAATCGCTTAGCAACCGTTTCGACCGTGACGTCACATACGTGACAGATTAAACACGGGAGACGCAACTGTGGCCGCCGTCGCTAACTGTGCACAACCTCAGCAGCTGATCATAAACAAAGCAGCATGGCTAATTATGCACAGTGTCTCCGCTGATCATAAACATTGTCATTGTGAATTAACCTGCATCGCTAACTGTGCACAGTGTCCGGTTCTTGTTGTAAACAAACAGAGATCGTTAAGTGAACAGCAGCACATACACACTGTACTGCTACAGAGCTAACTGTTAGCCTATTAGCAATTTGCAGACTGGATGCTAAGGGGTTAACATCCCCTCCAGCTCTGCAGCCAGGAGAGACTGCTGCAGGAGGACTGTGCCGCTTCGACTCAATCTTACTCATCTTAACGCTAAGAAGAGCCGCCGACTCCCGCGGCTCGTTAAGAAGAGTAAGAAGGAGTCTCCAATAACACCAGAATAGGTCGCTGTATTTGTTTCCGGTCACTTTCTTGAAAAATAGTCGCTAAGGGGGTCTGAAAAGTTGCTAAATATAGCAACAAAGTCGCTAAGTTGGCAACACTGCTTTGCCAGCTTTTACAAATGGAGTGTATTGTTGTTGTGTAGACTAGAGTATTATGTCACATCCCGCTTAGCGATCTATCCAATCAGTAACCGGGCTTTTTTCAGGGGAGAAAAAAAGGCCCTGCTCTTCTACAGGGACGAAAAAATTCGGACAAAAGTCAGCTCCAGACGGCTCATATTCAAATTAGGGGCGTTTCGGCGACTGAGACCCACCTCAATCCAGGCATTGGGCGGTAGTGGAAACAGCCCTACTGAAGAGGTGTTTTATGGAGCTACCCACTACTTTAAAGCATATATTACCTTTCCATTCTTCTAGAGTTCGGTCTTTACTCTCCAGCGTTTGGTCGTAAGGCGGGGCCTCTGGCTCATCGTCTGGGTCGTGGTACTGTGAGAAGTAAGGGTGGGAAAGAGCCTCGCTGGCCGAGATCCTTCCATCACAGTCCAGAACCAGCATACGCTTCAGAAGATCGACAGCTAACGGAGACAGGAAGAGACAGAGAGGTGACATTGGGATATGGTAGGAGGTTAGAAATGAGTTTAAACCCAAAAGGCCAAACCTGTATAACTGAATCACTCATTTGCAATCTGGAGACAATAACTTGAGCTCCAGCAGCCGCTCGAAGCCTTTCAATTGAATTTAAGGAGCTGGTAATCCAATCTGCAGTGCATCACCCACCTAGTGGATTTGCTCCTCTGAAGATCTTTCCCAGGTCCTGCTGGGGCATGAAGGGCAGAGACTGGATGTACTTCTGCGCCTGCAAATAGAGACCAGTGGTCAATTCATTGCATGTGACAATGTGGATGATTTGTGAGTGATCAATCACCCCAGCACTCACAAATATTGACTACTCAATCAACAGCCTTGTAAACAGAATGACAAATCAATCAGAATAGGATGCCTACATCAGTGGAAGCACCATTACAGATTCTTTTTCCCAGTCACGCCTCTTAGTGGAGCGGCTAAGTGACATAATCTTTCAGTTTATGATACAAGCGTGAAAATTGGCATGAACACTCTCCATGGGTCACTTGACAAGAAAATTGTCCGAGACATTTAAAATTTTAAGATGGCGGCCATTTTTCAAGATGGCCGACACCTAAGTGGAGCAGTTAAGTGATATAATGGTTTATTTGGTGATACAAGCATAAAAATTGGCATGAGCAGTCTCTGTTGGTCACTTGACAATAACCCACCCACAGTTACTTGAAATTCCAAGATGGCGGCCATTTTTCAAGATGGCCGACACCTTAGTGGAGCAATTGAATGATATAATGGTTTATTTGGTGATAAAATCATAAAAATTGGCCTGAGCAGTCTCCATGGGTCACTTAACAAGAAAATTGTCCGAGACACTTGAAAGTGTAAGACGGCGGCCATTTTTAAAGATGGCTGACACCTTAGTGGAGCAATTAAATACAAGCATAAAAATTGGCATGAGCAGTCTCTGTGGGTCACTTCACAATAACCCACCCACAGTTACTTGAAATTCCAAGATGGCGGCCATTTTCAAGATGGCCGACACCTTAGTGGAGCAATTGAATGATATAATGGTTTATTTGGTGATACAAGCATAAAAATTGGCATGAGCAGTATCTGTGGGTCACTTCACAATAACCCACCCACAGTTACTTGAAATTCCAAGATGGCGGCCATTTTCAAGATGGCCAACACCTTAGTGGAGCAATTGAATGATATAATGGTTTATTTGGTGATGCAAGCATAAAAATTGGCATGAGCAGTATCTGTGGGTCACTTCACAATAACCCACCCACAGTTACTTGAAATTCCAAGATGGCGGCCATTTTCAAGATGGCTGACACCTTAGTGGAGCAATTGAATGATATAATGGTTTATTTGGTGATACAAGCATAAAAATTGGCATGAGCAGTATCTGTAGGTCACTTGACAAAAAGCAACGCACAGGTACTTGAAATTCCAAGATAGCAGCCATTTTTCAAGATGGCCGACACCTTAGTGTAGCAGTTAAGTGATACAATGGTTTATTGGGTCATATACGCATAAAAACTGGCATGAGCAGTATCTGTGGGTCACTTGACAATAAGCCAGCCACAGCTACTTGAAAATTAAGGCGACAATTTTTTTTTTCAGGATGACTGCCGCCTGCCATGTGGACCTTTAAATTACAATAGGCCACCCACAGTTACTTGGGTTGACAAAAAAACACTCCCAGCCACTTGAAATAAACGAAAGAAAGAAAACATTTTCTCATAGAAATGTATTGGGTTTTAGATTATTCTGGAAAACAAGTTTTAACACATTATAATACAGTTGTTTTGATTTGTTGATCATAGATAGATTAGACAAGAGTGAGTATCTGCACTACCAGGGCACACTGGTGATATATGACTGCTGTTAAACTCAGAGTGGGGTTCAGTGTCAGCCAATTGTAAAGTTAGTCAAAGAAGAGACGACAACTCTCTGAGTAGTTTTAGTTAACCGGGTGGTGTACAGATCGTACAGGGTAAAAATGGCATTGGATGAACGATTGGACTAAGTGTAGGGTTAAGGCATGAACTTAGTTGTATCCCATACATCAAAGTGCTTATTAAAAAGTGGTAAAAGGCTAAACCCTCGGCCTCTGCCTTTGAATTTGCTGCAGACATTGCAGAAGCCATCATAACAGTTGAGAAAACAAACAGCAGGACACCAAGATCATACTGGTTATGATACCATTGCCACAAATGTTCCATAATTTCATAAAATAAATGCTCTGCCTATCTTACGTAGTCCAACCCGACTAGATGAAGGTGATGGCATAGAAAGCACATTGACAAGAAACAGAGCAAAATATCATTCAAGCTGTAAACTTATGTTAAACAACACACAGCTGGAAAGGGCACAAAAAAGGCATCTACTGCTGCTAAAACAACTGAAGATACCAAAGATATCCATGTCAAGAGGTCAAGAAGATGGATATGGATATGTGTGGGGACAGGCATTGAAGAGACACCCACAAATGCCGAGCCCGTCCGACTGGGGATGGGTTAAAGAGGACAAGGAGTGGAAAGTCTTCTGGACTCCACTTCCACCTATTGCGGAAAGTTGTTGGGAGTTGACAAAATGTGGGTGCACCAAGGCTTGTACTGGAAAGTGTAAGTGCTACAGATATGGACTCAGTTGCCCCTGCTAGAACTTATTTGCTTGTTTCTTTTGCCAGTGTTATTCCTTGTTGTCCTTTGTGTTTTCAAGTGTAGGCCTATGGCTCGGCTTCCCCTCGCCACATCGGCGCATTATGTTCTATTTTATCACCAGCCTATTACTGTGACATGTTCAGTTTTTACTTTGTAACATTGCTTTCGCATTTTCAGTTTAGTTCCCTAGTATAGTTTCAGATACTGTTTGTCATGGTTCCGTGTCAGCCAGAGCTGCTGTTGCCTCTGGATCTGTCATTATTGCCATTCAGTATTAACCATTGCTCAATTATTATTTTGGAGCACTGTCCGTTCAGCACCACAACTGTGTTTCCCCACCCCTCAGTATTTATTTGGCATGTTTAATGGCAGTAGTAATGGTTAGTTATAAAAAAAGAATTAAAAAAATTATTTAAAAAAGCCCTCATGGTAAGGGAGCATGTGAACCTCGGTGAACACAGAGAGCTACGCCGGTGGGAGGGAACTCCTGTCAGGTTTTACCAAACTGGACAGCTCGTGGGCAAGGAGTCAGACAAAGCACAGTCAAACAACCTCTCGTGAGGAACCCAATACATTTCTATGAGAAAATTCATAATTTAAAGGCCCACATGGCAGGCGGCAGTCATCCTGAAAAAAAAAATTGCCGCCTTGAAATTTCAAGTAGCTGTGGCTGGCTTATTGTCAAGTGACCCACAGATACTGCTCATGCCAGTTTTTATGCGTATATGACCCAATAAACCATTGTATCACTTAACTGCTCCACTAAGGTGTCGGCCATCTTGAAAAATGGCCGCTATCTTGGAATAACTGTGCGTTGCTTATTGTCAAGTGACCTACAGATACTGCTCATGCCAATTTTTATGCTTGTATCACCAAATAAACCATTATATCATTCAATTGCTCCACTAAGGTGTCGGCCATCTTGAAAATGGCCGCCATCTTGGAATTTCAAGTAACTGTGGGTGGGTTATTGTGAAGTGATCCACAGATACTGCTCATGCCAATTTTTATGCTTGTGTCACCAAATAAACCATTATATAATTTAATTGCTCCACTAAGGTGTCGGCCATCTTGAAAATGGCCGCCATCTTGGAATTTCAAGTAACTGTGGGTGGGTTATTGTGAAGTGACCCACAGATACTGCTCATGCCAATTTTTATGCTTGTATCACCAAATAAACCATTATATAATTTAATTGCTCCACTAAGGTGTCGGCCATCTTGAAAAATGGCCGCCATCTTTTCACTTTCAAATGTCTCGGACAATTTTCTTGTTAAGTGACCCATGGAGACTGCTCAGGCCAATTTTTATGATTGTATCACCAAATAAACCATTATATCATTCAATTGCTCCACTAAGGTGTCGGCCATCTTGAAAAATGGCCGCCATCTTGGAATTTCAAGTAACTGTGGGTGGGTTATTGTCAAGTGACCAGCAGATACTGCTCATGCCAATTTTTATGCTTGTATCACCAAATAAACCATTATATCATTCAATTGCTCCACTAAGGTGTCGGCCATCTTGAAAATGGCCGCCATCTTGGAATTTCAAGTAACTGTGGGTGGGTTATTGTGAAGTGACCCACAGATACTGCTCATGCCAATTTTTATGCTTGTATCACCAAATAAACCATTATATAATTTAATTGCTCCACTAAGGTGTCAGCCATCTTTAAAAATGGCCGCCGTCTTACACTTTCAAGTGTCTCGGACAATTTTCTTGTTAAGTGACCCATGGAGACTGCTCAGGCCAATTTTTATGATTGTATCACCAAATAAACCATTATATCATTCAATTGCTCCACTAAGGTGTCGGCCATCTTGAAAATGGCCGCCATCTTGGAATTTCAAGTAACTGTGGGTGGGTTATTGTGAAGTGACCCACAGATACTGCTCATGCCAATTTTTATGCTTGTATCACCAAATAAACCATTATATAATTTAATTGCTCCACTAAGGTGTCGGCCATCTTGAAAATGGCCGCCATCTTGGAATTTCAAGTAACTGTGGGTGGGTTATTGTGAAGTGACCCACAGATACTGCTCATGCCAATTTTTATGCTTGTATCACCAAATAAACCATTATATAATTTAATTGCTCCACTAAGGTGTCGGCCATCTTGAAAAATGGCCGCCATCTTACACTTTCAAATGTCTCGGACAATTTTCTTGTTAAGTGACCCATGGAGACTGCTCAGGCCAATTTTTATGATTGTATCACCAAATAAACCATTATATCATTCAATTGCTCCACTAAGGTGTCGGCCATCTTGAAAAATGGCCGCCATCTTGGAATTTCAAGTAACTGTGGGTGGGTTATTGTCAAGTGACCAGCAGAGACTGCTCATGCCAATTTTTATGCTTGTATCACCAAATAAACCATTATATCACTTAACTGCTCCACTTAGGTGTCGGCCATCTTGAAAAATGGCCGCCATCTTAAAATTTCAAATGTCTCGAACAATTTTCTTGTTAAGTGACCCATGGAGAGTGTTCATGCCAATTTTCACGCTTGTATCATAAACTGAAAGATTCTGGCAAAAACGAGCACTTAGCCGCTCCACTATCTTTTTTCCCCTCTTTCATGTTGCAACATGTAAGAGGGCATGCATGTCAACATCCTGTAAGCCAAGTGGCAACCTCCGAGTCTGAAATGTGGAATACCAATGTGGAAATGCCTTAAACCCACATTCTTTCTAAAGGCCCGCAGGTGGCGACTCCATTGGTTAAACAAAGGCGTCAGATTGAATTGAAGTCTAACCTTAGTGAACATTTTCCTTCTAAGCTTATGGTGTAAATCACTATGTCTAAGTCTTCCTCAATACAACATGATGCTCATTTTGTAAATGATGGTCCCAATTACAGTAAAATAGATGTGAAGCAGGGTGACTTAGCTTTTTCATCCAAATATGGTTACTTCTGATTCTGAAAATCCAAGTTGGCAATTGCAAAAATGTCAAATTCTAGGCTTCAGAACCATAGTCCATAAACCAATTTGTGGCGTCACTGTGGCTACATCCACTTCTTTTATACAGTCTATGACTACAGCAACCGAGACCTTGATGGTTTAATAGTATGAATTTTTCCCTCTTACATGTTCCGAGCAGATCTTCTTTAGCAGGTCAGGTGTCGGAGTCCCAACTACTTCCATGATTCTCTTCAGCTGGTCAATATCTTAATGCAGGAGGAGTTAAGGGCTAAGATTTGACTTGTCGTAGTGTTTTGTCACATAGGAAATCAAACAACTTAGACAGAAACTCTACTGAGCACGGCTGAAAGTCTGTCCCACAGCACACAAAGATCACTAAATCAAATCTGTTTAGCTCTATCTTAGACATCGAATACAACAGCCAAGATAATTCAGCCTTTTGTGACCGCTCCCATTCATTCCCCACTTCTCTCTGTTGACACACCTCCCATTCAGAAAGGCCTGGGATTGTAATGCAAATCATCAAGAGGTCTGCATCCACAGGGCACATTAAAGAGGTAATGGAAGATTGATGCTAAGAGGGGAAAAAGCTGTAAATTGCAGTGGACTCTTGCCATTGTGATAAAGGATACAGTCAGTTCCAGGAAAAAGGACTTTTCCCTTCAGCAGCTCTCCCATAATGCATCCCACTGACCAGATATCAACTGGAACAGAAATACCAAGGATTAGTCACTGAATTTGTTATTTTCTGGGAAAAGGGTTATAAAATGTTGAAAGTTTGATGATGTTTGATGTTACCATTTTGATTATAGTGCATCCAGTTCAGCATGATCTCCGGCGCTCGATACCAGCGAGTCGCCACATACCCTGTCATCTCATCGTCTGTCTGTCGGGCCAATCCAAAGTCAAGGATCTGTAGGACAGGGAGGCAGTTTTTTAACTGATGGAGTTCAGGTTGGAGTGAAGGATTCGTAGGTTTAACTGAAGGTCAGTCTTACCCGCAGCTCGCAGTCCTCATTTACTGCCACATTACTTGGCTTGAGGTCCTGGGAAACAGTAAAGAAGACAATGGAGAGGAAAACATGATTATACTGAGGATGTGTCTGTAGCATTAACAGCATAAACCACTCAGCTGCTGTTTTTAGTTCATTGTGGGCATTTTCACTGCATCTATATAGAGCAAACTCAAAAAAATACAGCTACACTGCAAAAAAGGTGTGTCTAAAAACAAGATAAAAACACTAAATCTGAGGGAAATGATCTTGCTGCATGGACAGATAATTTCACCTGACAAGATTTCTTAAATTAAGATTATTAAATCTAGAAATAAGCATGTTGTATGCTTAAAATAAGAAATTAACTCTTAAAACAAGATAAATTAAAGCAGCCAGCAGCGATGGCCCGAGCAGAGTGCACTGACAATTATTTGTTTCTTACCAAGATAAAAAAAACTTTAGATTTAGAAGTGTTACATAATTTATCTTGTTTTAAGAGTTAATTTCTTATTTAAAGTGTTCAACATGCTTATTTCTAGATTTAATAATCTTAATTTAAGAAATCTTGTCAAGTGAAATTATCTGTCCATGCAGCAAGATAATTTCCCTCAGATTTAGGGTTATTATCTTGATCCAAAAGCCATCTACAATATTTCCAGTTGAAAAATGGGGCAGCCATAATAACTAATGCAGAATTTATTTTAATTTTAATTTGAAACCAGGCAAGTGCTTTAATGTTTTTTTCAAACTTGATGTCAAGAAATGCAAAGAGAAGGCACTCACTCTGTGGATCAATCCCGCTGAATGGATGTACTGTTCGACAGGCGGAGGGGTGGGGCGGGAGAATAGGGGAGGAGAGAGGAGAGAGGACATAAAGAGAGACAGGGGTCAGTAGTGCAGTTCACCATATTAGCCCCTGCCTAAAGGGAGTCTGCCTTTGTCTGTCCCATGGTAACCGTGAAGGCCGAACAGCCGGACCTGCCGGCTGCTGCACGGATTCAGTGTTGGCATGCAAGTTTGGGAGAGAAACAATAAGTCTAACTAAATATAAATAGACCAAATATTTGTATACAAACATTGACAATGTGCGCATAGGCAGTTTGCAAAGAAAATGGATCGCCAATAAGAACTGTGAACTGAAAAGACTACTTTCTCATAGGACCTTTTTTTTTTTATTTTACTGTTGAAATGCCGTCTAGATATTAAAACAACTTGTCACTCAGGGATAGACAAGTATAGAAAATTTATATTTAACCCTTGTGCGCCCTAGGTACATTTTTTCCACATTTCCATTTCAAATACTCAATAATTTTGCATTTGTTAATCATAGTGCAAGGATATCAGTTTTTTATCAACTTTTAAAATTTCGACCTAAGATCAATTGATGGGGTGATATTTCACTGTGTAAAAAAATACTATATATAATATAAAATGATGCTCATTTTGTAAATTATGTTCCAAATTACAGTAAAATAGATGATGAAGCAGGGTTTGTTTAGGGTGGGGCTACCATTTCATTGACTTAGTGTCTGTGGATACTTCTGACTCTAAAAAATCCAAGATGGCGATTGCAAAAATGTCAAATTCGAGGCATAGTCCATAACCCAATTAGTGACCTCATTGTGGCTACATCTACTTCTTTTATACAGTCTATGACTGCAGCAACCGAGACGTTGATGGAATTAAATGGCTACGACCCTGACTCCAAATAAGTTGGAGCGTTATAGACAACATCCTGTTAGCCAAGTGGCAACCTCTGGGTCTGAAAAGTGATACCATGATGATGACGTGATGTGGAAATGCCTTGAACCCACATTCTTTAGGCCAGCAGGTGGCGACTCCATTGGTTAAACAAAGGAGTCAGATTGAATCTAACCTTAGTAAACATTTTCCTAATAAGCTTTTGGTCTAAATCGCTATGTTAAAGTCTTCTTCAGTACAACATGATGCTCATTTTTTTAAATTATGGTCCCAATTACAGTAAAATAGATAATAAAGCAGGGTTTGTTTCAGGATACCATTTAATTGACTTAACGTCTTCATCCAAATATGGTTACTTATGATTCTGGAAAATCCAAGATTGTGATTGCAAAAATGTCAAATTCAAGGCTTCAACACACTAAAAACTGTTCCTATTGTTTGTTGAAAAGTAGTGCAATAAAAATACAGATTTTTCCCTAACACGATGAATAATCGTGATTAATAATCATGATTACAATATTGATCAAAATAATCGTGATTATCATTTTGGCCATAATCGTGCAGCCCTACTACATCCACTTCTTTTATAAAGTCTATGACTACAGCAACCTAGACCTTGATGGTTTTAAATTAAAATGAACACATATGGAACATGACAGGAGGAGCCAGTGGAAGGGTGCTTCATCTGTTAGGGCTGTGGGGGTACATCAGAAAAAAACAGATGGGATCACTGGTGTACTATCTGCTTGCTATCTCATATATTATGTATGTATGGCACACAGCGAGTGTATCATAATGCTGCAAATTACCTTGAGGCCACGGAGAAGCTGGTAAATTAAGAACTGCACATGCTCGTCTGACAACCTCTGAAATTTAACGATGTTATTGAGGTCCGCGCCCATCAGGTTAGTCACCAGGTAGCTGGAAAAAAAGGGGAGAGCATATGAGTGAATGGGGGTTGGGAGGTCTCACATCGAGGAGAACATAGTGATGCTGCCATGGCAACCGCAAGACATCTCTACAAGCCTATAATCCCCGAGGAACGCCTCCACCAACACCACCCTGCCCTCTAATGACAGGATCATCCCATTTTTGGTGAAAGGTGGACAGCTGTATAGCTCGTAGTAAACATGAAGGGATAACATATTTACAGTTCGTTGAAGTCCTCTAATGTTGCAGCAGGTGTGAAGACATCCAGCAGCCCTATTACCTGCAGAGACAAAGACAGAGAGAAGCAGAGCTGATCAATAACAGAGCGGAAACATGCAGAGAGCTGCGGCTGTCTGTCTCTGGGTATTTTCATGAGGAGCACTAACATTCTCGTGTTTCATGTGCTTGAGCAATCTGAGTTCCCGGTACGAGCGGCGGCTGTGGATCAGAGACTGAAAAGGCCTCGACAGTTTCTTCACCGCAACCTTCTGTCGTGAGACGACATCATACGCAGAACTAGAGAGAGAAAACAGAGAGAGAAAAAATTACAAAACCTTTCTGGATCTACTTCACCATACCTGAATTGTTATTTTTACTCAATCCAGCAAATCACTCAACATACCGTAGTTTGAAGTTTTTTTATTTTGCACAATAATAAGACAAAAAAGAAATGGATAAAGAAATAACCAAAGGAAGGTGCTAGGTAGCGGCAAGAAACCCAAAAGGGCTTCTACAGGGCTCTATCTATATTAAAATATACAAGTTAAATTAAAAACAAGTAATTGTGAAATAGAAAAAAAAAATACTATAAAAATAAAGCAAAATTATAATAATATTAAAACGTAAAATAAAACAAAAGTGTAGAAATGTGTGTGTATGCGTGCCTGTGTAGGCCTATGTGTGTATTACTCAGTGATCTGAACAATCAGAGCCTTCCCTCACACTTTAGTACAATGAATGGACCACTTTACTTTGTCTTCCCTAACATTTAAATACAAAGAATGAAGAACATTACGGGTTTGTTCAGAACTAGCTGTGCTATATAACATGCCAACATAGGAACATGGCAAGATATACTGTATCTGAGATAACTGTTAAAAAACAATTTTACAAATGACAGTGATGTAACGAACCTACTCTTCCAACTGAGCCAACCTTCCGAACCATGTACAAAAGCAGCCCACAACTTATGGGTTTCACAGCAGTGAATTTGGATGCTTGAAACAACACCAAATGTTAGGTCGTGCTGAGATTACATGGTTTATCACAGCTCCGCATTTAAAACCTGCGAACACGTCAGTTGGCATATGGCATGAAGAACGTCAAACATCCCTCAATTTAAGCAACAGTGGATAAAGTTTGCGCCCAATGTGGGGCTCGAACCCATGACCCTGAGATTAAGAGTCTCATGCTCTACCGACTCTAAATTTTTCAAAACGTGGTGTGATAAAAAACTGAAACTCTTTTTAAGACAATGGGTCGAATCACAAATTTGACCAACTCCACCACAGTCAGTCAGTTAAACTCTGGAAAATGTAAACATTAGTATGATATCTGCGAGATGACCATGTACATAACCAAGCCACAAACAACAGCACTGTTACGATCTTGCCCTGCCAACTGAACCAACCGGGCTACCCATACAATGTAAAACTACTGTTTTTTTCTAAAGCTAGCATAAAGAAAACCTTCCCTCACGCTTTAGTACAATGAATGGACCACTTGACTTTGTCTTCCCTTACATTTAAATACAAAGAATGAAGAACATTACGCTAGAATTTTTAAAAATTAAAAATTGAGTTTTATGGAGGGTAATATATCGAACAGTTTCTTGATGATTAGTTCCTCTGGTTTTGTTACTTTCAGAAAATAGCTAGGCTAGCTGTTTCCTCCTGTTTCCTGTCATTACATAAAGCTAAGCAAGTCCAGCACATTTTCTCCTCGCAAAAAAAACTGTCAAATTGTTTTCACACCTATTTTTTTTAGGAGCAAAACAAATTAGATAAAGTTATTGAGCGGCTGGAGTGGTTGTAGGCTTGTGGAGAATGCCAGTCTAGTTGTTTCCCCAACCCTTAGTCTTTATTCCCTATTATTCCCAAAATGACAAACTACTCTTCAAATCTGATATCTGCTGAGGATACTGAGAGTATGTCTGTATATTAGTGATAAATGATCGAAGGAAAGAGACACAGACAGACTGACTAATGCATAAAGGAGATGGTGAAAGAGGATGTGGTGGAACAAGAGAGGCGTGGATGTCAGCCTGTAAAACTGTGGTGGTTTATTTCATCTGCCTCTTTTGAAATGTAAATGTAATTCCACATATCAAACGCTGTGCCCTGCTACTTCTGATGCTGCTGCTTTTGTGCTGCCAATGCCTGTTCAGTCCTGCAGGCTTTTCAGCACTCACAGTAGTAATAATACAGCCAACAGAGAAAGGAACAGACAAACAGGAAGGAAACATGGGTGACAATTGTGAAATACTGTGCAGCCATGCAGACACGGAGCAAGAAGTGAAACACTGACTGGAAAAATAGGACATTTAAAGAAGATTATGAGAGGACATTGAAAAGAAAACCTATTGGGAACATGTGTATCTTGAACTGCAATTGAATATAATGAACGGAAATCTGATCACTTTAAGGGAAAACCCCCTCTTTCTTACACTCAAAGTTCATTTGAATTTGTGATATTCAGGAAATTCTCAGTAAAAGACGTACTTTTGGAGCAACCACATCCGCGCTTCATCATCTTATAATTGTTTAAGTGTGATTTCACACATTTCATAAAATACCTTGCTAGACAGCAAAAGTCTGCAGCCTTTTTTTTAGATGAGGGTGAAAAAGTCACACTGCATTTTATGCAATTAAGTGAGAAAGGAGACTGTAAGCCACACATGATTGCTCAAAACCCTACTTGATTTGCTATAAATGCTTCTGATGTGTTTTATTTTCTGTGGATGTGATAACTGACTTTGCAGAACTCAATTTGTCCCTGCTTGATACTGAGCTACTGTAGAGAGCTCTAGAAAGAAACCATCAACCTAACGTGCAATTTATTTTCCCCTGAAAACCTGCAAACAATTCGGTTAGCTACATCTACAAATAAGCATGTTGTATGCTTAAAATAAGAGATTAAGCCACACATGATTGCTCGAAACCCTACTTGATTTGCTATAAATCCCTCTGATATGTTTTCTTGGAGGATGTGGATGTGATAACTTACTTTGCAGAACTCAATTTGTAACTGCTTGATACTGAGAGAGAGCTCTAGAAAGAAACCATCAACCTAACCTGCAATTTCTTTTTCCCTGAAAACCTGCAAACAATTCGGTTCACAGCAGGAAAAGGATGTGGCATATGGTCCCCTTGCAACAGTGAAGAGTTCAAGTACCCACCAAATGATGCATGTCTCCTGTTTATTCCACAGTATGACTCACTGTAAATATTACTGTATCATTTCATGGTGACCTATAATGCTTACATGCATGAGTACACTACACATGGTTATGTGCATCCATGTGTCTTGTAATCACCTGCTGCCACTCCAGATGTCCCTGCCGGGCTTACGCTGGGACAGGAGCCAGTCTCCTCCATCTCTGACATGAAGCAGGCCTCACTGCCTCACACATACCTTCCCCCCTGCCATCTTCCATACATGGGCCTGACTGCACTGTTGTCAGCACACACAGCCCAATCGATTTCTCTCCTCTACTCTTGTCTCAGTATTTTTTTTTAAATCCAAGCTCTTAATGCACCACCAGTTTCAAACAGAAAGAGGGGGTAGGGATTAGCTGATATCTAATATGAGATGACTCAAGTACACTGTTTATCTACCCAGGAAACTGTTTTCATATGCATTTTCTGATCGTATCTGTTAATGTGGTTTATTGTGATGAAATCAAAACCTTTATGATTTGCATATTTGTTATATGGGGGGAGGGGTATTGACTCTTGCAAGGCTTTGTCTGTTCCATCCAACACTGCATCCAGTGTTATGCATTTTATTGGAGTTATTTGCATTTGGGAAATACGTGTATTTTATTTCTTGTCAAGAGTTAGATGAGGAGATGCAGCTCATGTAACTATGCTGAGTGTCAAACTGCAGCCAGCAGTTGGTTAGCTTAGCCTGACTGGAAAAGGAAGCGTGTCTATGTTCCCCAGGTCCTATGTTCCCCTCTTTGTATGAGACTGGGGAACATGGGACCCTTTCCCCCGCTTTTCCCAAAAAGGGTCCTATGTTCCCCGGTCTGTTACTTTTTCCACCATTACTGCCAAATTCCATGGCAAATAGGCCTATGTAGGCCTACAGGCTGTTTGATGCAAATAACCTAACCCTAACCCTAACCCAACCCTAATAACCCTAAAAGGAAAAAGCTAAGCCTCAATGCAAGACGATGATTAGGAGTGGGAATATACAAACATGAGTAATCCTTGATTTAAAAAGCAAAAAAATGAACTGCAAAGTAACCAGAAAGTAGCTGCTGTGCAAATTTAAGTTTTCTGCTTGAGCTAAGGTGGGGCATGCGACGGTAGGCCTGCTGGCCATGCTGAGAGTCTACCGTAAAGATTTATAGATTGCGGGGAACATATGACCATATTTCTGGAAAAGGGTGCTATGTTCCCCAGTATGTATTGCTATAGGGGAACATAGGAGCCTTTTTGGGAAAAACGGAGAACATAGGGATGACCCCCTGGAGAAAGGGTGATAGCTAGCATTGTCTAAAAGCAAAACAAGCAAACAAAATGTATGTAAAATTACACTGCCTGTATGCCTAAAGTTAAGAATCTCTTATTGTAGCGGTTTGACTAGCATGACTAGCACTCAACTAGCATGTGGTGGTGTGTCCAACTTGAGACTGTAAATTAGCCTGAGGTTGAGTTGGTTTTATTTTGTGAATTCTAGCTATCACACTTCTGCGTTATGGCTTTGGTAATTGTAACCTCTGATGTAGATTAATCTGCTTTATGTTTACCTTGCAGGCCATGTTTTGCTAGCAGTAGAGAACTATGCATTATTAATATTTAATATTGCTCTGTGCCCACTTTTATAATTTCAGGTCCCTCCTAGGGGATCTGTGCCCCAGTTTGGGATTCTTGACCTCGCTTACCAGTTATGTCAAATTCTGCTTGTATAACGTAACATTACTGAGGTTGGAACTCAGGGCTAACTCATTTAATGTTACTTATGTTACCATTTTGTTGATAGTTGCTACATTGAGATCCTCAGCCAAAGTGCCGATTTAAGATTAATGGTTTAATTAATGCTAACATAACATTAGCGTGACTAAATCTGTCATAACCTATTCTGGCTAATGCCAGACTATATCACAAATGAGATATAGTCTGGTCTGGTTTACGATCTCCAGAGCCGTTTATTGGGCGTTACAAATGTCTATCATAAGCGTCTGTACGTAGCTCTTAGCCAATCGTCGGGGTCTCGCTAAACCCCATTAGCTTAGACACTAACAGGGCTAGTTGGTAGATTAGGCTTTTGCCAAATCCACCATGCTGCCTTGCAGTTCGAAACAAAATCGAGCGTGCAAGGCAGCATGGCTATACCCAGGCTAGTCATAAGCATGAAGTACTTGGACTTTCTTTCAAACATGAGAATAATTTATGAGGCAACTGTGTAGACAATTAGCTAAAAAGGACCCATGACACTTCTTATGTAGTTAAACTGAACCCTTGTTACAGTAGCCTATATCTGTTAAGCATTATGTGGCTTGAAAAGGGGTCAAAGGTGAAGCAAACATTAGAGTGATATTGATCTTCTCATCTAACTCTCTAAGAAAGTGAATTAGTGTATATCCTAAAATGTGACACTACTTTTTTTGGCACTTATTTCTACCGCCAAATATACACACACATTGCCACACTCACACATGCACATACTCTATCATTACTGCCCACATGCATCTGTGTCCTCCAAATGGCACTGCAGTCACATGATAACCACAATCTCCCCCAAACAAGATCAGCAACAAATAAGAGCCCAACTCTTGTTTTCTGCTCGCGTTTTATCATATTTCCAATTGTCAATCTGACTGGCACAGACTGTCACTTTTGACAGGAGAAAATAAAGCATGTTTTATTCAGTCATCCAAATGAGAGGCTTCGTGCCATAGTTCTGGTTTACAGAACAGATGTTACATTACATGAGATGAAAGCAGCCTTGATCAGCTTTGTGCATATTCTCACTTGTTCAGTCTTGACCAGTCCAAAATTGGCACACTTTTAGTCTCAAGAAGCAGAAGGATTAGGATTTGACAGCAAAAAAATTAGAAGACAGTGAGTCTGGATTAGGCTGGGGATATAACAGTGCTCAGTTCTCCAAACTTTTTGTCTCATGACTTATCAAAATTCCAGAGGCACTGCATGTTAAATTATTCAATGAGCTTTGTATTTCTGATGCTTCACCCACTTATGTGTGTGCTTTGCAGCTCTAAAATCTTTCATTCCTTACTATCCAATACACTCCCTGACACCTATCTTTTTCTAAACTCTGCCTGAGTCTTTCAGTTCTTCTTCTCCCATGGGTATTGGGGGTATAAGTTCTTTATCTCTAGCTATAATGGATTTTATGAGCTTGTTGGATCCTTGACCTCAGGCTTGCAGCCTCGAGAGGGTTCACTGAGAGAACAAGCTGCTATTTAAGATAAATGATGAGAGCTGTTTTACTGTGCATCTCTAGAGGTAGACTATGGGACAATCCTAACCCCCTATAACGACACACGCATACATATGCCATGTTCTAAAGCCCCATCCCCCAGCTGGTTTCTAATAAAGTCTTGCCATGAGAAAGTCACTGACAATGGCTGGAGATCAACTTTAACAATACAGGGCAATGCTGGGTGGTGTGTGGAGGAATGCCCTTTGTGTCTATGTATAATTTGAGAAAGAGTTTTAGTAAAGTTAAAGCATTTTACCAGTGCCATCAATCACACTTATGTGGATTTCTTGCTTTGACAAATATGACACCTCTGAAAGTACAGTGACTGTACAACACTGACTATGCAATGTGTAAGATATGACCAGAATTTTTGTTTGGAAATTGGAAAATGAGCTTACATCAATAGAATGTCAAGAAGTAACATGTGATGTTATGTTAAAGACGTCTTTGTAAGGTGTTGCACAGATATCTCCTAAAATTAGCATGCTAACCAGCTAGCCCCAGACCATCCTGTCTTGCTATCACTAAGAGCTCAGGAAAACAGACCTATTCATAACCCTGTTATGAAATCAGAGATGTTCTCACAGCAGAAAATGTGCATGAAAATTTTATTACAAAGATCAGGCATTGAGTTTTCCATGTTTACACAAATAGACTAAACCTTTAGAGATCATGAGTAGCAAATGTGAATGCCACTTGCTTAGGGCACATTTTTTCTGTCAACAAGAACAAGCTACGTGTACCATTGAATGGATGCTTTGATAACACTGCACAGGCATTTGAGGCAAGGGAGTCCAAAATAGGAAGGAAACCTTAACCTTGGCAGTTTCCTGCACCAAAAATGCCTATGTGCATATAATGTTCCTGAGGGTGAATGAAACAGCTGAAAGAAAAGTCATCATCCAGCCCTTAATATTTTTATTATTGTGCTGTTCTGAGCTTTAAAGCTGTGATATAGGCAAGATGTTGATGCAGCAAATACTCCAGTGAGAGCTTCCATCATAATATGGAGGTCATACAGACGAGCACATTCAGACAGTGTCTTAATGAACATTAGAAAATGGATAGTCCCAGTCCTTGATTATGACTGGCTGAGCTACGTTCAGAGTCGTAAAATACTACCCCATTACATCATTATTACTGTAAACAAATCAAGGATGAAAATGGCCATAAGTATGCAGTGCTTTCATGCAGTTAATAAGGTGGCAAAAGAAACAAAGAGAGCCAACTCGGATTTATTTTTGTAAAAAAAAAAAACTTTCATTGGTAGAGCCCAATTCAACAGCCTTTCATTTCCATCCAAAGCAGTCTAACTATAACAATTTATGTTAAGTTAATGATGCAAATTTAACTTTAACATGCTTATTTTTTTTATTTGTAGCCTGTTTTGTTCACTTTTCTCTGGCTATGTTTTCAATTTCTGCCATTATCATATTTGTTACAGTGTAGCTTGGCAGGTGATTTTCTTTGGTTCTATGTTGCCAAGGATTTGTAAAGCAGCAGGCACCAAGGTTATAATAGTTTTGGATTTTTCATTAGTTTTAGTTTTAATTTCGTTGTGACTTTTTGTTTTCAAATTCAGTTAGTTGAAGAGTTAGTTTGCTAGTTTTAGTTTAGTTTTTAGTTTTTGAAAATGCATAGTTTTAGTTTAGTTTTTATTAGTTTTAGTGTTATTTTTAGTTTTTTTATATGGGTTTGTTGGGGGAGGATTCAAGGAGGTCATAATAAATTTTCACTTTATTTCCTTTCCTTCCCAGCACACTTGGGATTACCATAATTTAAATTTCAATTGTAGTTTTCGTTATTTAGTTAGTTTTCATTAACTATAATAACCTTGGGAGGCACCCGAGACATATACACCAACGACTGCTTTCTGTGGTTTACAATGATTTTAGAGCAAGAGTTAACCCTTTATAGGGCACTCCTGGAAATTGAAAACGTCAACCCTGAAGTGTTATTGGAGGACATTACAAGATTTTTTGCAAAATGTTTCATTTTTATATTGCAAATCGAGGTCAATTGAGTCATTATTTTTATTATATTTATTATAGTCTCTTTCCCACAGCATAACACATCATTTGCATCCATCACCACTTTATCTTTTACCTTTAAACTATTTATTATCTTTTTAGACTACTTATTACATATACGTAATGTCTGAATGTCATGTATGAGAAGCACACACACATTTAGTTGTATACTTTTTAAATACAATGACAATAAAGGAAAGCTTGAATCTTGAATGATTTACTAATTGGTCAGATGCCACAGTGTCACTATCAGTGATGTAGAAATCCATGTGGTTCTATGAGCTCACGGAGAGCGAGGAGACCTGTTATAGATGTCCGCTCAAGTTACCAAATATGGTTCTTTACCTGATAAAGGGTTAAGAACACAGTTCACTGTAAACCACTGCCTATCATGGCTTATTGCTTTATCTGGTTTGACAGGAAGTCAGCTGGTGGGATTCAACCTCGTTTTTGAGGATACAGGCCATGGCAATGACAGGTCAGCACAAGCTTCATATAATATTCTTGCCAGTGTTGACACAATACAGTCCACAAATCCTAAATGAATAATGATATTGGTTGTAGGAGAGTGATCCTATTCTACAACAAAAGCCACTCTCCTCCATTTTTTGAGACACAAAGGCCTGACAAAGTGAGACTAGGATGCATTCAATTCAGCCCAAATTATAAGTTTCAGTTAGGGATACTTTTCCGCCCACACAGAGGAAGAACAAAAAAATGAAAAGAAACCTAACAGACAATTCCAGACTGTCTTCTTAACAGCTCAGATTGAGGGCTTTTGGACTCAACAACGTTATATATCTTCTCACAGGATTTGGAGTTGCAGAATTTTGGAAAATAGACTGAAGGAAAGCAGGGCTCACCAGAAATGATTCAAAATGAGAAAAAAAGTCGAAATCACAAAAAAAAAGTCAAAATAAGTAGAAAATTGTCAAAATGTAAAGAAAAAAGTTGAAGTCACAAGCAATTGTCAAAATGTAAAGAAAAAAGTTGAAATCACATGAAAAAAGTCAAAATGCTTGTTGAAGCAACTTGCTTGTTGTAGTCTGGAGATGCTTAAACCTCTGGAGTCAACAAAAGCGGCAGCACATTTCTTCTTCATGACGTCACAACATAAAAAACAAGGCAATGTTGAGTCCTGCTAAAGTTCTGGCTTGAAACTAGCAGTTTTTCTGGCAGTTTTTGTTACATGATGATAGAACAAGTAAAACCAGCGATAAGGCCAAATATATTAAGTATAAAAATATAGAACTTCTAAGTTATATTTGCAACCTGTGATCACTATTGCAACATTCAAAATCAGATTTTAATGTTTGTTGTTTTTTGTTTCTTTTGGGTTTATAATGTTGATCCAGCAAGTCAAAGTGAAAAAATAATTATCGGTTTGTATAAGTTAGGTTGTGCTAAATAAAATAAAAAATTCTGGCGATGCTACATATGTTAAATATGCATGTTACACTTTTTTTTTTTACAAGTGGCAGAATGAAAAGTATTTAAAAAACGGACAAAACATACCAAGACTCCAAAGGGTTAAGTGACTTGAGTCAGGGGTGTGGTTAGACAGAATGATGGTGCAGATGACAGGATAAGCTTTAACCTGTTTAATCTGGGGCATTACAACTGTAAATTGCTTTAATTCAAGAAAAACATTTATTACATCTACAAATCGTCCGATACATTGTTTGGTAATGTGTCTCCATAGTTCTGAGTTCAGCTCAGCTGCTAGGATTAATCAGTCCTCTGTGGCAGATTTTCAGACCACTTGAGTAACTTCTCACTGCCATCAAGGAGCTGCCAACATGCAATCTTATTCATGTTTAGAAAATATCATTATCCTTCCACGATCAGTCACACCAACCTCTCATTTCCTTAGATATCTGTCAGCCTGCTGTTACAGCTTAATTAATATTGACTGTTGGAGGTGGTTATCACCATGACACATCACCATGGCAATGTAATCCCACCATCTGATACGAAGCTAGTTCAAAATAAAAGCAAATGCATGTTGCATTCACACAGAGGGGCTTCCAGTTGAGGAGGGTGGGTGTGCAGGTGTATGATATATGTTAAATGATGATAATGCATGCAGCTGCTGGAGGCTTCAAGGTGTCAGAGACTTGTGTTGTGTATGCAGAAAGAGAGAGCAGCTGCATGGGCCCAGGTTTTTGCTTTCCAGATGCAATCTTTAGGGTCCCACTACACCAGCCTTCGCAGAGTTGCTTCTCAGGGACTGTGTGTGCATGTGTGCGTGCATGTAGGGGGATTATTTGGGAAATTCTTGTACCGATGCTGTCTCATTCTTTAATTCCCTTCCACACTATAGGAACAGCAGACAGACAGTGAGCTGTTGGATCAAAACAAGGCTTGCAGACTGCAGAATAAAGCTGACATATATAGAAATCATATAGAATCAAACGAATACTATTATTATTTAATGAAATGGCAAATGCAATTGAAAAACATTCATTATAATAACAACAATGACAATAGTAAAACCCCAAACAATGAGTTTCCACAAGCTGCTTCCTCCAGACACAGCCGACACGTACGCATCGCTATGCTGGTGCATCATCACCAATATACGGTAAATGTTGTGGCTGTGCAGCCTCGCCCCTCCACCCGCCCTACACACACACACACACACACACACACACACTCACCACACCGAGCCGTAGGCACCGGAGCCAACCGGCGTCAGGTTCTGGTACCGCTCCGGAACCTCCCACACAGTCTTGTTGAGCTCCTGTCGGTAAAATCCTGGTCTGGGGGACATGTCTCCGCTACATGGAAAGAAAGGAGTGAGCGAAACAGGAAAAGAGAATAGAAATGAACGGAGGGAGACGGTAGATGGGACCAGAGGCGCGGGCCGCCGTGTGCTGCCTGAGCTGGTTGCACCAGTGACAACCAAGCTCTCTCTCTCTCGCTCTCTCTCTCTCTGTCTGTCTCTCTCTCTCTGTCTCTCTATGCTCTCTCTCTCTCTCTCTGCTCTCTCTCTCTCCTCTCTCTCTCTTTCCCTCACTATCTCTCTCTCTCTCTTTCCCTCCCCCCCTCTCTCTCTCTCCCTCCCTCCCTCTCTCTCTTTCCCTCCCTGCCTCTCTCCCCTCTCTCTTTCCCTCCCTCGCTCTCTCTCTCTTTACCTCACTATCTCCCCCCCCCCCCCCCCCCCCCCCTCTCCACCCCCCACCGATTGCCGATGGCTACAATGTCATAAACCAGGCTAAAGTATCATTAATAACAAGGATAAGAAAAATATACTATAATACTAATTATAAGAACAATACATTTAATTTACTTAAATAAATTATATTATAATAATCCCACATATACACAAATAATCAAGCATTTAATTTTAATGTTACAGGCTAAACTGTGATGCAATATATAACATGAATAAATTGATTAAATATTATTATTATATTCTGAAAGAAACTCACATACACATAGACAAACACACCAAAAACAAAACGGGATACATAATATAGAATAATTAAAAGGGCGTTCTTATGTAAGGACCTGATGAACAAACAAGTTAATGCAAAACAAAGAATTAAAAATGATGGGCTTATAATGCAAAGCCATTAGTGCCATCTAGTGGTGAACATTTGCTAGTGCGAGAGGTTTCAAAAGCAACTCCAACAAAAATTGGAATTATCAGATTCTGCTGTGTCAATTGTTGAGAAATACATTGAGGAGACCTTTGAAATTGAATTATCTGACGTTTTCTGATTATCTTGATAGGACTTGCAGAGACATTATTGGAGACACAGATTTTGCTAACAAACAATATTCATATTCAAGATATATCTTTTTGTGATTATAGAATCTTACTCTAAGTAGGACAGAGAAAGTTTAAGTAGATGGAGTAAATGTATTTAGTTTAATCATATTTTAAAAACAATATTAGCACATGATCGTTGTAGCAAAGCATCTTGCATGATTAATCTATTAATGCACAGAGGTTCCATACACAGTTAGTGAATTACGCACACATAGATAGTGACCTACACCATTCAGATAGTGACCCTCACCCACAGAGACAGACAACAGAGACAGAATAACAGATTATTCTAACAATATCTGCATGATAAAGTGAATATTAAAGATGCGGCTGTTCAAATGAGATGATTAAATACCCATAGGGCTGTTTAAGTGTGCTTCATGACTACACCAAACATAACACATCCCTGTTTGTCCACTGCATTGTGATTTATTTACAATTATACTCAAGGCTATGCTTTGGGGGATTCAAGGATTGTCGAACGGAGCGGTTACGTTCAGTTCGGAATGTCCTCTGAAAACTGTGAAAGCTCTGAGACGAGCAAAACTTTTGTCCATTTATATAATCACAACTATGTGTTGCTATAAAGAACCTGCACAAGATAACCTGTTTCTAAAACTCCTCCTTGAAAAACACATCTGTAATTTAGTATTGGAGGTCTTTAATACATTTGCTTAGAATGATATCCCACGGCTGCAATACTAACGTGTGCAGCGGGTGGCGGGGCTTGACTGGCTGGACGGTCAAGCCCGGCCCCCGAAGTAGTCCACCCCTTTCCGCTCCTTCCCTTTCAGCAAAACTGGAGAAAGGACAAATCCTGTTGCAAAGTGATGTCGGTGAGTGAAATTACGTGCTACAATAAATGCAACTAGAAAATGTCCTCTGGGGAAATTCTGAAAGGGCCACGGGGGCTCCTGCCAGTGTGTGTACACTATGATGAGATTCTTCAAAGATTTCGAAACTATGTGTGTGTGTGAGTGTGTGTGTGTGTGTGTGTGTGTGTGTGTGTGTGTGTGTGTAATTAAAATCACATAAAGTTACCTGTGTGTGTGTGTGTGTGTGTGTGTGTGTGTGTGTGCACTTGTGTGTTTGAAGCATATGTATGCATGTGTGAGGAGTGTGCGCGTGTGTGTGCGTATCTGTAACTGTAATCACATCAAAGATCAAAGGCAATCAAAAGCAATCAACAGAATTAACTGACACCTGTTCCGGCACAGTGACAGCAGAGGTGGACAGACTGGAATTTCTGGCCTCGAACAGAAAGCATTTTTGGCAAAACCATAATACCTATCATTGATCCGACTTCACTTTGCGTGTCCTGAGTTCTTCCTGAACGTCTACATATGTTTTTTTTTTAAGAAAAATGAAAAAATAGCTTTGTTAGAGCGATCTAAAAAAACTGTTACATCTCCCTTTTTTAGAAATCTTCCTGCGTTTTTAATATGGGAGCCAATGAGGCTGTTGGTGCGTGTTGGTGGCGCATCTGTGCGTCCTTCGCCCAAACTATAACTCTTTGCTTGACAGCTTTACTAGAGGATTATGAGGGAGAAGACTAATTTTCCTACGCTTCTGTGTATAAATTATTTTTTTGGAGTGGAATTTGCGGCCTGGAGTGCAGTTTTCAAATTAATTTTTTGACATTTTTTTCTCTCCCTCTAAACTCTGGCGATGATGTCACACACTGACACGAACATTCCGTGCCATACACACCCATTATAATCTCAGAATTTCTCCAAACAACTATATGACCTATCGAAACGTGGATTAATACACCAATACACAAGACTTGTGCCTACTGTTTAAAGTTTAAATGGAGTCTCTAGGTGAAATTATGCCGGAGAAGTGGACATTTAAAAATCTCCAATTATTGTTCTTTTTCGCTCATTTTTTTTCGGCCATCCCATTCATTTCAATGCTTTGCCCCGAGCACTGGTCCCTGCAGCTATTGCTGTATGGGACCAGTGCTCAGTGCGATTGCCCCGCGGCCCTAATGAATGAAAAACTTTATTCACATCTCACGGCGCTTTTGTTGGTGTAAATTGTTCTTTAACGTTTGGGTATTTTGGCATTTTAATGGTCATTCATTCATTGTGATATCCTACGCGACGGTAGCGTTAGCATTTGCGTTGTTGTAATTTATATAGCTGTTTGTGTGTGCACGTGCGTGCCTGCCTGTGTGCTGTGCTTCTGCTTGCAATGCTCACACCTAATCCTGCAGCACCCATGCTCAAGAATATGCTATGGCAAATTGAGTAACATGTTATGCTTTCCTTTCAGGAGTGACAGAGATGACATTCTCTTCACTTGAAGCAGAGACGTTCTGATTGAAGTCATCATTGTTCATGTTGAATGCATCATCTTGTGTTGGCTTTCTACTGCTTCTACTGGTCAGTTTTGACCCGAGTCAGGTTAATAAATGTAAACAATTTTCTTGAGTCCTTGAGTCATTTTATCTGTTGTAAGATGCTGCAGATGATTTATCAGTCTGTGGTGGCAAGATTGTCGTTTTTTTCCCATTCTGCTGGCGAGGTGGCATCAGACACAAGGATGCAAGGCAGCTGGGTAAACTACTGGTGGAGAGATGTAAACTGAAGATGTGAGAGGCCATTCAGAACAACCACCAGGATCATCCACTTCATAACATCTTTATGGATCAAGAACAAAAGGCAGTGGTGGACATCTCCCCTTTCTTCACTGCAGGATAGATAATAATTGTACTTTTTTTTTTTTTTCTTTTTACAGGGAAGTAGCTTGGTCTGCATGAATGCTGCACCCATATTATATATATGTGTATTATTTTTTATTTTTTTTGCCTGACCTACTGCTAACAGTTTTTCATAGTTTGATCTGAAATGTGTTCATTGTTGCGAAATAATAGAAACATTTATTTTGGTAATTATTTGCATTATTTGCTATCACTGGCTTTTTGCAATCATCTAATCATTATGATATTCCATGAAAAGGGTTCCACTTTTTTACTTACTTAAGCAGTCGACTGAGAACAACTGCCCTTGATTACCTGGACAAGTCCCAAAATACACTACACACAAACGGGCACATACAGTAACAAAGGCTTTGACACATCAATACAGGACATGACGCTGTATAGGTGAGAAGTGGTTAAAAATGTTTTCCAAGGTATGTTTTTTAGACTGATGCAGACCTACTTTGTGGTACAGTCTGCTGATTGCTGATGCCTACATGATAATTTATGTTGCCTATAAAATAATCACTCACTTCTCTGCATTTTGCTGATCTCGGGTTTCAGTTAATGACATAAACAATGACAAACCTATTTATTAATAGCAAAAACACAATATGTCGCTGCAAAAGACATTGCAAAGACGTTTTTATGTTCATTGTTTTCAAAAATGTTATGTTTTAGTACGTTTTTACGGAAATGTTGTAATATTGCAAAACTGGGCTTAATGGGGAGCAGATCTCCTGTATTTCCACTCATTGTCTGAACAACAGTACAGAACTAAGGATTCATTTGCAGGGTTTTGCTTTTGCAAAACCAGTATATAACATAATTAATAATCTCAGTCATGTTATTATGAAGACTTATGAATTTTGACATTTGTTTACATTATTTACGTGAAGTCTGTGTGCACATCCACATTTATTTGCAGTGATACTCCCAGAAGCAGTTCTTGTACTCTGAAAAACAGAGTGGACATCAAACTTTTTTGTCAAGAACTTTTTTCCCATTGTCATTATTCTGATTATTCTGTTCTCTTTATTTTACTGTTTTTTCGTGATTTCGACCTTTCTTCACATGACTTAAACTTTTTTGTTTTCATTTTGAATACTTTCTCATGACTTCAACTTCTTTTCTCATATTGGCCTTTTTTGCGCGATTTCCACATTTTTTGTCATTTTGACTATATTCATGTGACTGCAACTTTTTTCTTTTCATTTTGGCAGTTTCTTGTGATTTAAACTATTTTCTCATTATTTTGACGACTTTCTCATGATTTCAACTTTTTTTTCTCATGATTTTGACTTTTTTTAAAATCATTTTAACCTTTTTTCTCATGATTTCGACTTTTTTTTTTTATCATTTTGACTATTTTCATGTGACTTCACCTTTTTTCTTTTCATTTTGACAATTTCTTGTGACTTCAATTTTTTCTCATTATTTTGACTATTTTCTCGTTGTTTTGATATGAGAGAAAAAAATTAAAGTGACAGGAAACTGTCTAATGGGTGACAGGAAACTGTCTAATGGGTTTTACAGTGTTAAAATATGACCGCTTGAGTCCAAAACAGTGTTATTTCGGCGAGAGAACAACAATTTAACCCAATCATTGATACTAAAATAATAGATCAATAAATCACTGATGATAAATCAATACATCATACAAGGGATTGCATAGGAGTGCAATTGCATGTTTACTGCTTAAAAATTATTTTCTCTCAATATCTCCACAAAAGTTATAATTGGTTATGTCCAAAACATGCTTCTCTCGTCACAAAAACAACAATTTGACCTAATCATAGAAACTAATCATGGAAGAGGAACTTCAATAAAAATGTTCACAATATGACTTTAAATTACACATGATTTACACATTCTAGCCTTAGCCTCCAATAGGAATACAGATTTTTATTGTATTGGAAACTGAAGTGCAAAGATATATTGCTGTATCTAAACAACAATAACTAAAATGATGAATCAAAAAATAACTCCAGGGATTGAATATTTAATGTTTCCTGCATCGTAATTAGTTTCCAATTGTATCCATTTAAAACATAACTGCTTATGTTGAAAAAAGCGTTTACTGGGCGAGACAAGCATCTTTTAACCCAATCCTTGATACTAATGATGATGAATCAATAAATCACTACAGGGATTGAATATGAGTTAAAATGGATGTTTCCTGCTGAGAATGAGTTGAAATCACAAGAAAAGAGTCAAAATGATATATGGGTCTTACAGTGTTAAAACATGACTGCTGGTGGCCAAAACAGCCTTATTTCGGCGAGAGAAGAACAATTTCAGCCAATCCTTGATACCAATGATGATGAATCAATAAATCACTACAGGGATTGAATATGAGTCAAAATGCATGTTTCCTGCTTTTAATGAGTTGAAATCACAAGAAAAGAGTCAAAATGATATATGGGTCTTACAGTGTTAAAACATGACTGCTTGTGGCAAAAACAGCCTTATTTCGGCGAGAGAAGAACAATTCAAGCCAATCATTCATACTAATGATGATGAATCAATAAATCACTACAGGGATTGAATATCAGTCAAAATGCATGTTTCCTGCTTGAAATGAGATGAAATCACAAGAAAAGAGTCAAAATGATATTTGGGTCTTACAGTTTTAAAACATGACTGCTTGTGGCAAAAACAGCCTTATTTCGGCGAGAGAAGAACAATTCAAGCCAATCATTCAAACTAATGATGATGAATCAATAAATCACTACAGGGATTGAATATCAGTCAAGATGCATGTTTCCTGCTTTTCATGAGATGAAATCACAAGAAAAGAGTCAAAATGATATTTGGGTCTTACAGTGTTAAAACATGACTGCTTGTGGCAAAAACAGCCTTATTTCGGCGAGAGAAGAACAATTCAAGCCAATCATTCATACGAATGATGATGAATCAATAAATCACTACAGGGATTGAATATCAGTCAAAATGCATGTTTCCTGCTTTTAATGAGTTGAAATCACAAGAAAAGAGTCAAAATGATATTTGGGTCTTACAGTGTTAAAACATGACTGCTTGTGGCAAAAACAGCCTTATTTCGGCGAGAGAAGAACAATTCAAGCCAATCATTCATACGAAAGATGATGAATCAATAAATCACTACAGGGATTGAATATCAGTCAAAATGCATGTTTCCTGATTTTAATGAGTTGAAATCACAAGAAAAGAGTCAAAATGATATTTGGGTCTTACAGTGTTAAAACATGATTGCTTCTGCGCAAAACAGACTTATTTCGGCGAGAGAAGAACAATTTCAGCCAATCCTTGATACTAATGATGATGAATCAATAAATCACTACAGGGATTGAATATGAGTGAAAATGCATGTTTCCTGCTGAAAATGAGTTGAAATCACAAGAAAAGAGTAAAAATGATACTTGGGTCTTACAGTGTTAAAACATGACTGCTGGTGGCCAAAACAGCCTTATTTCGGCGAGAGAAGAACAATTTCAGCCAATCCTTGATACTAATGATGATGAATCAATAAATCACTACAGGGATTGAATATGAGTGAAAGTGCATGTTTCCTGCTGAAAATGACTTGAAATGACAAGAAAGGAGTAAAAATGATACTTGGGTCTTACAGTGTTAAAACATGACTGCTGGTGGCCAAAACAGCCTTATTTCGGCGAGAGAAGAACAATTTCAGCCAATCCTTGATACTAATGATGATGAATCAATAAATCACTACAGGGATTGAATATGAGTGAAAATGCATGTTGCCTGCTGAAAATGAGTTGAAATCACAAGAAAAGAGTCAATATTATATTTGGGTCTTACAGTGTTCAAACATGACTGCTTGTGCGCAAAACAGCCTTATTTCGGCGAGAGAAGAACAATTTCAGCCAATCCTTGATACTAATGATGATGAATCAATAAATCACTACAGGGATTGAATATGAGTGAAAATGCATGTTGCCTGCTGAAAATGAGTTGAAATCACAAGAAAAGAGTCAATATTATATTTGGGTGTTACAGTGTTCAAACATGACTGCTGGTGGCCAAAACAGCCTTATTTCGGCGAGAGAAGAACAATTTCAGCCAATCCTTGATACTAATGATGATGAATCAATAAATCACTACAGGGATTGAATATGAGTGAAAATGCATGTTGCCTGCTGAAAATGAGTTGAAATCACAAGAAAAGAGTCAATATTATATTTGGGTCTTACAGTGTTCAAACATGACTGCTGGTGGCCAAAACAGCCTTATTTCGGCGAGAGAAGAAGAATTTCAGCCAATCCTTGATATTAATGATGATGAATCAATAAATCACTACAGGGATTGAATATGAGTGAAAATGCATGTTGCCTGCTGAAAATGAGTTGAAATCACAAGAAAAGAGTCAATATTATATTTGGGTCTTACTGTGTTCAAACATGACTGCTTGTGCGCAAAACAGCCTTATTTCGTCGAGAGAAGAAGAATTTCAGCCAATCCTTGATACTAATGATGATGAATCAATAAATCACTACAGGGATTGAATATGAGTGAAAATGCATGTTGCCTGCTGAAAATGAGTTGAAATCACAAGAAAAGAGTCAATATTATATTTGGGTCTTACAGTGTTCAAACATGACTGCTTGTGCGCAAAACAGCCTTATTTCGTCGAGAGAAGAACAATTTCAGCCAATCCTTGATACTAATGATGATGAATCAATAAATCACTACAGGGATTGAATATGAGTGAAAATGCATGTTGCCTGCTGAAAATGAGCTGAAATCACAAGAAAAGAGTCAATATTATATTTGGGTCTTACAGTGTTCAAACATGACTGCTGGTGGCCAAAACAGCCTTATTTCGGCGAGAGAAGAACAATTTCAGCCAATCCTTGATACTAATGATGATGAATCAATAAATCACTACAGGGATTGAATATGAGTGAAAATGCATGTTGCCTGCTGAAAATGAGTTGAAATCACAAGAAAAGAGTCAATATTATATTTGGGTCTTACAGTGTTCAAACATGACTGCTTGTGCGCAAAACAGCCTTATTTCGTCGAGAGAAGAACAATTTCAGCCAATCCTTGATACTAATGATGATGAATCAATAAATCACTACAGGGATTGAATAGAAGTGAAAATGCATGTTTCCTGCTGAAAATGAGTTGAAATCACAAGAAAAGAGTAAAAATGATACTTGGGTCTTTATAGTGTTAAAACATGACTGCTTGTGCGCAAAACAGCCTTATTTCGGCGAGAGAAGAACAATTTCAGCCAATCCTTGATACTAATGATGATGAATCAATAAATCACTACAGGGATTGAATATGAGTGAAAATGCATGTTGCCTGCTGAAAATGAGTTGAAATCACAAGAAAAGAGTCAATATTATATTTGGGTCTTACAGTGTTCAAACATGACTGCTGGTGGCCAAAACAGCCTTATTTCGGCGAGAGAAGAACAATTTCAGCCAATCCTTGATACTAATGATGATGAATCAATAAATCACTACAGGGATTGAATATGAGTGAAAATGCATGTTGCCTGCTGAAAATGAGTTGAAATCACAAGAAAAGAGTCAATATTATATTTGGGTCTTACAGTGTTCAAACATGACTGCTGGTGGCCAAAACAGCCTTATTTCGGCGAGAGAAGAAGAATTTCAGCCAATCCTTGATATTAATGATGATGAATCAATAAATCACTACAGGGATTGAATATGAGTGAAAATGCATGTTGCCTGCTGAAAATGAGTTGAAATCACAAGAAAAGAGTCAATATTATATTTGGGTCTTACTGTGTTCAAACATGACTGCTTGTGCGCAAAACAGCCTTATTTCGTCGAGAGAAGAAGAATTTCAGCCAATCCTTGATACTAATGATGATGAATCAATAAATCACTACAGGGATTGAATATGAGTGAAAATGCATGTTGCCTGCTGAAAATGAGTTGAAATCACAAGAAAAGAGTCAATATTATATTTGGGTCTTACAGTGTTCAAACATGACTGCTTGTGCGCAAAACAGCCTTATTTCGTCGAGAGAAGAACAATTTCAGCCAATCCTTGATACTAATGATGATGAATCAATAAATCACTACAGGGATTGAATATGAGTGAAAATGCATGTTGCCTGCTGAAAATGAGCTGAAATCACAAGAAAAGAGTCAATATTATATTTGGGTCTTACAGTGTTCAAACATGACTGCTGGTGGCCAAAACAGCCTTATTTCGGCGAGAGAAGAACAATTTCAGCCAATCCTTGATACTAATGATGATGAATCAATAAATCACTACAGGGATTGAATATGAGTGAAAATGCATGTTGCCTGCTGAAAATGAGTTGAAATCACAAGAAAAGAGTCAATATTATATTTGGGTCTTACAGTGTTCAAACATGACTGCTTGTGCGCAAAACAGCCTTATTTCGTCGAGAGAAGAACAATTTCAGCCAATCCTTGATACTAATGATGATGAATCAATAAATCACTACAGGGATTGAATAGAAGTGAAAATGCATGTTTCCTGCTGAAAATGAGTTGAAATCACAAGAAAAGAGTAAAAATGATACTTGGGTCTTTATAGTGTTAAAACATGACTGCTTGTGCGCAAAACAGCCTTATTTCGGCGAGAGAAGAACAATTTCAGCCAATCCTTGATACTAATGATGATGAATCAATAAATCACTACAGGGATTGAATATGAGTGAAAATGCATGTTGCCTGCTGAAAATGAGTTGAAATCACAAGAAAAGAGTCAATATTATATTTGGGTCTTACAGTTTTCAAACATGACTGCTGGTGGCCAAAACAGCCTTATTTCGGCGAGAGAAGAAGAATTTCAGCCAATCCTTGATTTTAATGATGATGAATCAATAAATCACTACAGGGATTGAATATGAATGAAAATGCATGTTGCCTGCTGAAAATGAGCTGAAATCACAAGAAAAGAGTCAATATTATATTTGGGTCTTACAGTGTTCAAACATGACTGCTGGTGGCCAAAACAGCCTTATTTCGGCGAGAGAAGAACAATTTCAGCCAATCCTTGATACTAATGATGATGAATCAATAAATCACTACAGGGATTGAATATGAGTGAAAATGCATGTTGCCTGCTGAAAATGAGTTGAAATCACAAGAAAAGAGTCAATATTATATTTGGGTCTTACAGTGTTCAAACATGACTGCTTGTGCGCAAAACAGCCTTATTTCGTCGAGAGAAGAACAATTTCAGCCAATCCTTGATACTAATGATGATGAATCAATAAATCACTACAGGGATTGAATAGAAGTGAAAATGCATGTTTCCTGCTGAAAATGAGTTGAAATCACAAGAAAAGAGTAAAAATGATACTTGGGTCTTTATAGTGTTAAAACATGACTGCTGGTGGCCAAAACAGCCTTATTTCGGCGAGAGAAGAACAATTTCAGCCAATCCTTGATACTAATAATGATGAATCAATAAATCACTACAGGGATTGAATATGAGTGAAAATGCATGTTGCCTGCTGAAAATGAGTTGAAATCACAAGAAAAGAGTCAATATTATATTTGGGTCTTACAGTTTTCAAACATGACTGCTGGTGGCCAAAACAGCCTTATTTCGGCGAGAGAAGAAGAATTTCAGCCAATCCTTGATATTAATGATGATGAATCAATAAATCACTACAGGGATTGAATATGAGTGAAAATGCATGTTGCCTGCTGAAAATGAGTTGAAATCACAATAAAAGAGTCAATATTATATTTGGGTCTTACAGTGTTCAAACATGACTGCTTGTGCGCAAAACAGCCTTATTTCGTCGAGAGAAGAACAATTTCAGCCAATCCTTGATACTAATGATGATGAATCAATAAATCACTACAGGGATTGAATATGAGTGAAAATGCATGTTTCCTGCTGAAAATCAGTTGAAATCACAAGAAAAGAGTAAAAATGATACTTGGGTCTTACAGTGTTAAAACATGACTGCTGGTGGCCAAAACAGCCTTATTTCGGCGAGAGAAGAACAATTTCAGCCAATCCTTGATACTAATGATGATGAATCAATAAATCACTACAGGGATTGAATATGAGTGAAAATGCATGTTGCCTGCTGAAAATGAGTTGAAATCACAAGAAAAGAGTCAATATTATATTTGGGTCTTACAGTGTTCAAATATGACTGCTGGTGGCCAAAACAGCCTTATTTCGGCGAGAGAAGAACAATTTCAGCCAATCCTTGATACTAATGATGATGAATCAATAAATCACTACAGGGATTGAATATGAGTGAAAATGCATGTTGCCTGCTGAAAATGAGTTGAAATCACAAGAAAAGAGTCAATATTATATTTGGGTCTTACAGTGTTCAAACATGACTGCTTGTGCGCAAAACAGCCTTATTTCGTCGAGAGAAGAACAATTTCAGCCAATCCTTGATACTAATGATGATGAATCAATAAATCACTACAGGGATTGAATATGAGTGAAAATGCATGTTTCCTGCTGAAAATCAGTTGAAATCACAAGAAAAGAGTAAAAATGATACTTGGGTCTTACAGTGTTAAAACATGACTGCTGGTGGCCAAAACAGCCTTATTTCGGCGAGAGAAGAACAATTTCAGCCAATCCTTGATACTAATGATGATGAATCAATAAATCACTACAGGGATTGAATATGAGTGAAAATGCATGTTGCCTGCTGAAAATGAGTTGAAATCACAAGAAAAGAGTCAATATTATATTTGGGTCTTACAGTGTTCAAATATGACTGCTGGTGGCCAAAACAGCCTTATTTCGGCGAGAGAAGAACAATTTCAGCCAATCCTTGATACTAATGATGATGAATCAATAAATCACTACAGGGATTGAATATGAGTGAAAATGCATGTTGCCTGCTGAAAATGAGTTGAAATCACAAGAAAAGAGTCAATATTATATTTGGGTCTTACAGTGTTCAAACATGACTGCTTGTGCGCAAAACAGCCTTATTTCGTCGAGAGAAGAACAATTTCAGCCAATCCTTGATACTAATGATGATGAATCAATAAATCACTACAGGGATTGAATATGAGTGAAAATGCATGTTGCCTGCTGAAAATGAGTTGAAATCACAAGAAAAGAGTCAATATTATATTTGGGTCTTACAGTGTTCAAACATGACTGCTGGTGGCCAAAACAGCCTTATTTCGGCGAGAGAAGAACAATTTCAGCCAATCCTTGAAATTAATGATGATGAATCAATAAATCACTACAGGGATTGAATATGAGTGAAAATGCATGTTGCCTGCTGAAAATGAGTTGAAATCACAAGAAAAGAGTCAATATTATATTTGGGTCTTACAGTGTTCAAACATGACTGCTTGTGCGCAAAACAGCCTTATTTCGTCGAGAGAAGAACAATTTCAGCCAATCCTTGATACTAATGATGATGAATCAATAAATCACTACAGGGATTGAATATGAGTGAAAATGCATGTTGCCTGCTGAAAATGAGTTGAAATCACAAGAAAAGAGTAAAAATGATACTTGGGTCTTACAGTGTTAAAACATGACTGCTGGTGGCCAAAACAGCCTTATTTCGGCGAGAGAAGAAGAATTTCAGCCAATCCTTGATACTAATGATGATGAATCAATAAATCACTACAGGGATTGAATATGAGTGAAAATGCATGTTTCCTGCTGAAAATCAGTTGAAATCACAAGAAAAGAGTAAAAATGATAATTGGGTCTTACAGTGTTAAAACATGACTGCTGGTGGCCAAAACAGCCTTATTTCGGCGAGAGAAGAAGAATTTCAGCCAATCCTTGATACTAATGATGATGAATCAATAAATCACTACAGGGATTGAATATGAGTGAAAATGCATGTTGCCTGCTGAAAATGAGTTGAAATCACAAGAAAAGAGTCAATATTATATTTGGGTCTTACAGTGTTCAAACATGACTGCTTGTGCGCAAAACAGCCTTATTTCGTCGAGAGAAGAACAATTTCAGCCAATCCTTGATACTAATGATGATGAATCAATAAATCACTACAGGGATTGAATATGAGTGAAAATGCATGTTGCCTGCTGAAAATGAGCTGAAATCACAAGAAAAGAGTCAATATTATATTTGGGTCTTACAGTGTTCAAACATGACTGCTGGTGGCCAAAACAGCCTTATTTCGGCGAGAGAAGAAGAATTTCAGCCAATCCTTGATACTAATGATGATGAATCAATAAATCACTACAGGGATTGAATATGAGTGAAAATGCATGTTGCCTGCTGAAAATGAGTTGAAATCACAAGAAAAGAGTCAATATTATATTTGGGTCTTACAGTGTTCAAACATGACTGCTGGTGGCCAAAACAAACTTATTTCGGCGAGAGAAGAACAATTTCAGCCAATCCTTGATACTAATGATGATGAATCAATAAATCACTACAGGGATTGAATATGAGATAAAATGCATGTTGCCTGCTGAAAATGAGTTGAAATCACAAGAAAAGAGTCAATATTATATTTGGGTCTTACAGTGTTCAAACATGACTGCTGGTGGCCAAAACAGCCTTATTTCGGCGAGAGAAGAACAATTTCAGCCAATCCTTGATATTAATGATGATGAATCAATAAATCACTACAGGGATTGAATATGAGTGAAAATGCATGTTGCCTGCTGAAAATGAGTTGAAATCACAAGAAAAGAGTCAATATTATATTTGGGTCTTACAGTGTTCAAACATGACTGCTTGTGCGCAAAACAGCCTTATTTCGTCGAGAGAAGAACAATTTCAGCCAATCCTTGATACTAATGATGATGAATCAATAAATCACTACAGGGATTGAATATGAGTGAAAATGCATGTTGCCTGCTGAAAATGAGCTGAAATCACAAGAAAAGAGTCAATATTATATTTGGGTCTTACAGTGTTCAAACATGACTGCTGGTGGCCAAAACAGCCTTATTTCGGCGAGAGAAGAACAATTTCAGCCAATCCTTGATACTAATGATGATGAATCAATAAATCACTACAGGGATTGAATATGAGTGAAAATGCATGTTGCCTGCTGAAAATGAGTTGAAATCACAAGAAAAGAGTCAATATTATATTTGGGTCTTACAGTGTTCAAACATGACTGCTGGTGGCCAAAACAGCCTTATTTCGGCGAGAGAAGAACAATTTCAGCCAATCCTTGATACTAATGATGATGAATCAATAAATCACTACAGGGATTGAATATGAGTGAAAATGCATGTTGCCTGCTGAAAATGAGTTGAAATCACAAGAAAAGAGTCAATATTATATTTGGGTCTTACAGTTTTCAAACATGACTGCTGGTGGCCAAAACAGCCTTATTTCGGCGAGAGAAGAAGAATTTCAGCCAATCCTTGATATTAATGATGATGAATCAATAAATCACTACAGGGATTGAATATGAGTGAAAATGCATGTTGCCTGCTGAAAATGAGTTGAAATCACAATAAAAGAGTCAATATTATATTTGGGTCTGTTACGTCCTTGGGGTACGTGTGTTTTTGGTTTTGTTGTGGTTGTGCTTCAGGACCGCAGCAGCGTCACTGGCTCCGCAAGAGGGAATCCCCGCTGGGCCACGCCTCCACCGAAGGCCGGATCGAGAGTTCCCCTGGCTCCGCCCCCTGTCCGCTCGTTGGTCTGGCGTCCAATCAGCTGCCGCACCTGCCTCCAGCTCGGCCTTAAGAGCAGCTTCGCGGGGCTGTGGACTCCCCTTCTTCTTTGTCTTTGTTCGGCTTGTGAAAAGTGTGTCTCTTGATCTGTATAGAAGGTATTTGAAAAATCTAGTGTGTGTATTGCTAAATTGAGGCACTTGTGTTGTTGGACTGTTTTTTTTGGGCATTAGGTTTAGGTTTTCTTTTTCACATTTATGCACATAACACTTCGAGTATTCCCTTTGTTAGATTCACTAGTTTATGGGTGGTTGCATTGTTGTATTTTTGTTTGCATAGATTAAAAGTAAGCGTAGTCAGCCAGAGTTCCTTTGTTCGTTGTGTTTTAAGTAAGTTAGTTTTGGGGGGGAAAAATCGAGTTAGGAAGATTGTTTTAGTTTGTTTGTTTTATGAGTTGGCGCCACCCTTCGCCCTTTGTTCATTGCCTCCCATTACAACACCTTGTATCTAGCCTGAAGAAGGTTCTCTTTTCGTTACTTTTGTTTTATTTCTGCTATTATACAATAAAATCTGTATTTGCCTGAGTACACCGGCGTTGTGTTGCTTCCCTTTTCCCCTAGACAACAACTGGGTTGTAACATAAATGGGGGCTCGTCCGGGATCTAACCTATTCCCGTGACGCCAAAGATTTATATTGTTTAAATAGCGAATTGTATTTTGTGTGTAAAAATGGCCCCGTTCAATTTGGAGGAGTTTATTGAAAATCCGACCCTTGAGCAAATAGATCGTTGCCGTAAAGATGATTTATTTGAAATTGCTGGCCACTTCAGTATTTCGGTTTCCCGGCAGCTTCTGAAAAAAGAGCTTAGGTCTCTTATCGTGAGGAAACTGGAGGAATTGGGTGTTTTGGTGTTGTCGCCTACTGCTGAGTCTCATGTGCAGTTTGCCAGCGGCCCGGCAGAGGGTGGCTGTGAAGGAGAAAGTTTTGGTGCTGAGGCGGAGGTAAAGGCGACTGATGCCCCGAGTGCTGCCTTTGAGGTGGCGGGCAGAGTGAAAACGCCTGTTACACTCCCCCGGTATGATCCTTTTTCTCCTGCGTCCTCTGGGTCTCGGGATGAGGCGAGGCTGAAAGTACGCCTAGCCCGTCTCCAGTTGGAGGCTCAGGAACGCCAAGCCCAGCTTGATGTTGATTTCCGTCTGCAAGTCAGAAGAATGGAAATAGAAGCAGATAAAGCTGTGAGGCTGCGTAAACTTGAGCTTGACGCACAAAAGGAGGCTCATGTGCAGGAGGATGCGACTGTGGGTGCCCCAACACCTCCTGGTTTATCACGCAGTTCATTTGATGTTAGTAAGCATATTGCTCTCGTGCCGGTTTTCCGAGAGACTGAAGTGGACGCTTATTTCAGTGCGTTTGAACGTCTTGCCACGGCTCTAAATTGGCCCTTAGATGTCTGGTCACTATTAGTACAGTGTAGGATCCATGGGAAAGCCCAGGAGGTTGTGTCAGCTCTTTCTCTGGAGGACAGTCTAGACTATGAAGTAGTGAAAGCCGCAGTTTTGCGTGCGTATGAGCTTGTGCCAGAAGCCTACAGGCAAAAATTTAGGCATCACAAAAAGTCTCCCACCCAAACTTATGTTGAGTTCGCCAGGGATAAGGGGAATCTATTCGACAAATGGTGTACTGCTGGTAAGGTGGATGATTTTTCTGCTCTGCGTGAGCTTATGCTCCTAGAGGAGTTCAAGAGATGTGTTCCTGACCGCCTCATTGTGTATTTAAATGAACAAAAAGTTCGATCCTTGTCTGCTGCAGCTGTGTTAGCTGATGAGTTTGTGTTAACACATAAAGTCACTTATCCCTCCGTTCCTGATAAACCTCGTTCAGGTATTCCTGCTACCAGTAACATTAGCAGAGGTTCAGTTGGCCGTATCGAGGAGAGGGAGTGTTTTTATTGTCACAAGACCGGCCACGTCATTGCAAACTGTTCTGTGTTGAAACGAAAGGAGCAGCAGGCTCAAAATGTACAGAAGCCTAAGGGTATCGGGTTGATCCAGTCAGGATCTAGCGAAAAAATCTCTTTTCAAAGTGAACAGCCCGATCCCTGTTTCCAACCTTTCATCTTTGAAGGGTTAGTGTCACTTACAGGTGAAGCGTCAGATCAGTTACCAGTTAAGATTTTGAGGGACACTGGAGGTTCCCAATCGGTGATTCTCACGAAAGCTTTGCCTTTCAGTGAGAAGTCCGCATGTGGGTACAGCGCTGTACTCAGTGGCATTGAAATGGGGTACACCCCTCGGCCGCTGCACCGCGTCCACATAACCTCTAAACTAATCTCTGGATTTTTCAATGTAGCTGTGTGTCCCACTTTGCCGATTCGTGGCATTACTTTGTTGATGGGCAATGACATTGCAGGAGGTAAAGTTATGCCTGCGCTTGAGGTACTGGATACAGCGCCGACTCTTATAGATACCGAGGCTTCCGAGCCACATTTGTTTCCCTCGTGCGTAATTACACGCGCGCAAACACAGAAGGGTTGTGGGGAAACTGTTTCGGAGGGAGAGGGAGTTATTGATCTCTCGGATAGCGTGTTAATGAAGGTTTTTGCAGGGCAGGACAACGCTGAAACCAGTATGATTAAGAGCCACTCTGAGGCTAAAGCTGATGAGCCGGCTAAAACAAGCACCGCAACTCCTGACGCACCGAGGCTGCCTGTGACTCGGGAGCGGCTTATCGCTGCTCAAAAGGCGGACCAGAGTTTACAGAAATGCTTCGCCGCAGTGGTGAGTAATGCTCAGATTACAGCAGAAAATGCAAGTTACTTTGTTGGGGATGATGTGCTCATGCGTAAATGGTCACCTGTACGCGCAGAAGGCTCAGACTGGGGTATAGTTTATCAGATTGTGGTGCCGACTATTTACAGACAACATGTCTTAACTATGGCTCATGAAAGCCCGTGGGCTGGTCATTTGGGGGTTAATAAAACGTATAGTCTTGTCTTAAAGCACTTTTTCTGGCCAGGGTTGAAGTCAGATGTTACGCAGCACTGCCGCACCTGTCACGTTTGTCAATTAGCTGGTAAACCAAATCAGGTTATACCATCGGCTCCGTTGTGTCCCATCCCGGCTTTGGGTGAGCCGTTTGAGAGAGTAATTGTTGATTGCGTTGGACCTCTGCCTAGGACAAAAACCGGAAATCAATATTTACTTACCATTATGTGCGCTTCCACACGTTTCCCTGAAGCTGTTCCACTCCGTACGATTACTTCCAGCTCAGTTGTGAAAGCTTTAACCAAGTTTTTCACCACCTTCGGTCTGCCAAAAACTGTACAGACAGATCAGGGCACTAACTTCCAGTCCAAGCTTTTTAAGCAGGTTCTCAGATCCCTCCATATAGAACATGTTGTCTCGAGCGCGTATCATCCGGAGTCGCAGGGTGCGCTGGAGCGCTGGCACCAGACGTTAAAGTCCATGCTGCGTAAATACTGTTTGGAGGCCGAGAAAAGCTGGGACGAAGGTATCCCCTTTGCGTTATTCGCTGCCCGTGAGGCCGTGCAGGAATCATTAGGATTCAGTCCGGCAGAGCTCGTCTTTGGACACACGTTACGCGGTCCTTTAAAGGTGCTCAAGGACCAATTTCTCTCCGTGGAATCTTCCACAGAGAGGAATGTGCTGGATTATGTGAGCAAATTCCGTGAGCGATTGCACCACGTTCGTTCCCTTGCTAAAGAAGCACTCGCTAATGCTCAAATAAAGATGAAGGTTCACTTCGATCACTCCGCGGTAGAGCGGTGCTTTGAAGTTGGTAACAAAGTGTTGGTCCTGTTACCCATTCCTGGCTCGTCTCTCTCCGCCCGTTTTTCCGGGCCGTACAGTGTACAGCAAAAGCTGAGTGATACCGACTATGTAATCAGCACGCCCGACAGGAAACGCAAAACCCGCGTTTGTCACATAAATATGCTTAAACTGTACCACACTCGTGATGTCCCAGACACCTTGGCTGGAAATGTGGAGCTTCCTCATGTCAGTGGGTGCTCCGCGCTGATTGTAAAAGACGTTAGTGATGGCATTGATGATGATTTATCTGTGCACCGTCCTCTCCAGCAGAGCGCTCGGTTGCCAAACTCTGAGATGCTTAAAGAATTACCTCGGCATCTCCATCACTTGGATGATGAGCAGCAACATGATATTGTTACTTTGGTTGCTGACTTTTCCAGCCTTTTTGGCGACGTTCCGACACGCACCACGGTGTTACAGCATGATATTGATGTGAAGGGTGCTAGGCCAATTAAACAGCATCCTTATCGGGCCAATCAGATAAAAAGAGGTTTAATGAAACAAGAAGCCGAGTATCTGCTAGAGCATGGATTGGCCAAACCAAGCTCTAGTTCGTGGAGCTCGCCTTGCTTGTTAGAAGCGAAATCAGACGGCTCTCCTAGATTTATAACTGATTTTCGGAAAGTAAATGCCGTCACTGTGCCCGATTCCTATCCGTTGCCGCGTATGGAAGACTGCGTAGATAATATAGGTTCGGCTTTGTTTGTCAGTAAGCTGGATTTGCTGAAAGGCTACTGGCAGGTCCCTTTAACTAAGCGTGCGTCTGAAATCTCCGCATTTGTAACTCCGGACCATTTCTTGCAGTACACTGTTATGGCCTTTGGGATGTGCAATGCTCCCGCTACGTTCCAACGACTAGTTAATACTGTCCTAGCTGGGGTGTCTAACTGCAGTGCTTATCTGGATGACGTAGTAGTGTATTCTTCTTCCTGGCCAGAACACGTGAGGAGTCTCACTGAAGTTTTCAGTCGCCTTGCCCGAGCCTCTCTCACTCTCAATCTCGCCAAATGTGAGTTTGGGAAAGGTACAGTGACCTACTTAGGAAAGCAGGTTGGTCAGGGTCAGGTCCGCCCGATAGAAGCCAAAGTGGCCGCTATGTTAGACTTTCCTGTTCCTACAACTAGACGCGCTTTGCGACGCTTTCTAGGCATGACGGGGTATTACAGAAACTTCTGTAGAAACTTTTCCACTGTGGTGCATCCTTTAACTAGGCTCACCAGTGTAAAAATAGACTTTGAGTGGACTCCAGAATGCCAACATGCCTTTGAGAGCGTCAAAACGCTACTCTGCCACGCCCCTGTCCTCGCTGCTCCTGATTTTGCTCGTCCCTTCAAGTTAGAAGTTGATGCTAGTGCTGTGGGTGCGGGAGCAGTCTTAATACAGGAAGACTCCCACGGTGTGGAGCATCCTGTCAGTTATTTTTCCCGTAAGTTCACCAAGCATCAGCTCAGGTATTCCACTATTGAAAAGGAGACGCTCGCGCTCCCGTGGTCTCTTCAACACTTTGAAGTGTATATCGGTTCTTGTTCTCTGCCACTGGTTGTGTATACTGACCACAACCCGCTCGTTTTTTTGTCCCGTATGTACAATCATAACCAGCGACTCATGCGCTGGGCATTATTGGTTCAGGAGCACAACCTTGAGATTAGGCACAAAAAGGGTTCTGAAAATGTGGTTGCTGACGCTTTATCCAGGGTTTAGATATTGTATAGTAGTAAACCCTGCAGGTTTACATTTATGTGGGGGGGTGTTACGTCCTTGGGGTACGTGTGTTTTTGGTTTTGTTGTGGTTGTGCTTCAGGACCGCAGCAGCGTCACTGGCTCCGCAAGAGGGAATCCCCGCTGGGCCACGCCTCCACCGAAGGCCGGATCGAGAGTTCCCCTGGCTCCGCCCCCTGTCCGCTCGTTGGTCTGGCGTCCAATCAGCTGCCGCACCTGCCTCCAGCTCGGCCTTAAGAGCAGCTTCGCGGGGCTGTGGACTCCCCTTCTTCTTTGTCTTTGTTCGGCTTGTGAAAAGTGTGTCTCTTGATCTGTATAGAAGGTATTTGAAAAATCTAGTGTGTGTATTGCTAAATTGAGGCACTTGTGTTGTTGGACTGTTTTTTTTGGGCATTAGGTTTAGGTTTTCTTTTTCACATTTATGCACATAACACTTCGAGTATTCCCTTTGTTAGATTCACTAGTTTATGGGTGGTTGCATTGTTGTATTTTTGTTTGCATAGATTAAAAGTAAGCGTAGTCAGCCAGAGTTCCTTTGTTCGTTGTGTTTTAAGTAAGTTAGTTTTGGGGGGGAAAAATCGAGTTAGGAAGATTGTTTTAGTTTGTTTGTTTTATGAGTTGGCGCCACCCTTCGCCCTTTGTTCATTGCCTCCCATTACAACACCTTGTATCTAGCCTGAAGAAGGTTCTCTTTTCGTTACTTTTGTTTTATTTCTGCTATTATACAATAAAATCTGTATTTGCCTGAGTACACCGGCGTTGTGTTGCTTCCCTTTTCCCCTAGACAACAACTGGGTTGTAACAGGGTCTTACAGTGTTCAAACATGACTGCTTGTGCGCAAAACAGCCTTATTTCGTCGAGAGAAGAACAATTTCAGCCAATCCTTGATACTAATGATGATGAATCAATAAATCACTACAGGGATTGAATATGAGTGAAAATGCATGTTTCCTGCTGAAAATCAGTTGAAATCACAAGAAAAGAGTAAAAATGATACTTGGGTCTTACAGTGTTAAAACATGACTGCTGGTGGCCAAAACAGCCTTATTTCGGCAAGAGAAGAAGAATTTCAGCCAATCCTTGATACTAATGATGATGAATCAATAAATCACTACAGGGATTGAATATGAGTGAAAATGCATGTTGCCTGCTGAAAATGAGTTGAAATCACAAGAAAAGAGTCAATATTATATTTGGGTCTTACAGTGTTCAAATATGACTGCTGGTGGCCAAAACAGCCTTATTTCGGCGAGAGAAGAACAATTTCAGCCAATCCTTGATACTAATGATGATGAATCAATAAATCACTACAGGGATTGAATATGAGTGAAAATGCATGTTGCCTGCTGAAAATGAGTTGAAATCACAAGAAAAGAGTCAATATTATATTTGGGTCTTACAGTGTTCAAACATGACTGCTTGTGCGCAAAACAGCCTTATTTCGGCGAGAGAAGAACAATTTCAGCCAATCCTTGATATTAATGATGATGAATCAATAAATCACTACAGGGATTGAATATGAGTGAAAATGCATGTTGCCTGCTGAAAATGAGTTGAAATCACAAGAAAAGAGTCAATATTATATTTGGGTCTTACAGTGTTCAAACATGACTGCTGGTGGCCAAAACAGCCTTATTTCGGCGAGAGAAGAAGAATTTCAGCCAATCCTTGATATTAATGATGAAGAATCAATAAATCACTACAGGGATTGAATATGAGTGAAAATGCATGTTGCCTGCTGAAAATGAGTTGAAATCACAAGAAAAGAGTCAATATTATATTTGGGTCTTACAGTGTTCAAACATGACTGCTGGTGGCCAAAACAGCCTTATTTCGGCAAGAGAAGAACAATTTCAGCCAATCCTTGATACTAATGATGATGAATCAATAAATCACTACAGGGATTGAATATGAGTGAAAATGCATGTTGCCTGCTGAAAATGAGTTGAAATCACAAGAAAAGAGTCAATATTATATTTGGGTCTTACAGTGTTCAAACATGACTGCTTGTGCGCAAAACAGCCTTATTTCGTCGAGAGAAGAACAATTTCAGCCAATCCTTGATACTAATGATGATGAATCAATAAATCACTACAGGGATTGAATATGAGTGAAAATGCATGTTGCCTGCTGAAAATGAGTTGAAATCACAAGAAAAGAGTCAATATTATATTTGGGTCTTACAGTGTTCAAACATAACTGCTTGTGCGCAAAACAGCCTTATTTCGTCGAGAGAAGAAGAATTTCAGCCAATCCTTGATACTAATGATGATGAATCAATAAATCACTACAGGGATTGAATATGAGTGAAAATGCATGTTGCCTGCTGAAAATGAGTTGAAATCACAAGAAAAGAGTCAATATTATATTTGGGTCTTACAGTGTTCAAATATGACTGCTGGTGGCCAAAACAGCCTTATTTCGGCGAGAGAAGAACAATTTCAGCCAATCCTTGATACTAATGATGATGAATCAATAAATCACTACAGGGATTGAATATGAGTGAAAACGCATGTTGCCTGCTGAAAATGAGTTGAAATCACAAGAAAAGAGTCAATATTATATTTGGGTCTTACAGTGTTCAAACATGACTGCTGGTGGCCAAAACAGCCTTATTTCGGCGAGAGAAGAACAATTTCAGCCAATCCTTGATATTAATGATGATGAATCAATAAATCACTACAGGGATTGAATATGAGTGAAAATGCATGTTGCCTGCTGAAAATGAGTTGAAATCACAAGAAAAGAGTCAATATTATATTTGGGTCTTACAGTGTTCAAACATGACTGCTTGTGCGCAAAACAGCCTTATTTCGGCGAGAGAAGAAGAATTTCAGCCAATCCTTGGTACTAATGATGATGAATCAATAAATCACTACAGGGATTGAATATGAGTGAAAATGCATGTTGCCTGCTGAAAATGAGCTGAAATCACAAGAAAAGAGTCAATATTATATTTGGGTCTTACAGTGTTAAAACATGACTGCTGGTGGCCAAAACAGCCTTATTTCGGCGAGAGAAGAACAATTTCAGCCAATCCTTGATACTAATGATGATGAATCAATAAATCACTACAGGGATTGAATATGAGTGAAAATGCATGTTGCCTGCTGAAAATGAGTTGAAATCACAAGAAAAGAGTCAATATTATATTTGGGTCTTACAGTGTTCAAACATGACTGCTTGTGCGCAAAACAGCCTTATTTCGTCGAGAGAAGAACAATTTCAGCCAATCCTTGATACTAATGATGATGAATCAATAAATCACTACAGGGATTGAATATGAGTGAAAATGCATGTTTCCTGCTGAAAATGAGTTGAAATCACAAGAAAAGAGTAAAAATGATACTTGGGTCTTACAGTGTTAAAACATGACTGCTGGTGGCCAAAACAGCCTTATTTCGGCGAGAGAAGAAGAATTTCAGCCAATCCTTGATACTAATGATGATGAATCAATAAATCACTACAGGGATTGAATATGAGTGAAAATGCATGTTGCCTGCTGAAAATGAGTTGAAATCACAAGAAAAGAGTCAATATTATATTTGGGTCTTACAGTGTTCAAATATGACTGCTGGTGGCCAAAACAGCCTTATTTCGGCGAGAGAAGAAGAATTTCAGCCAATCCTTGATACTAATGATGATGAATCAATAAATCACTACAGGGATTGAATATGAGTGAAAATGCATGTTGCCTGCTGAAAATGAGTTGAAATCACAAGAAAAGAGTCAATATTATATTTGGGTCTTACAGTGTTCAAACATGACTGCTTGTGCGCAAAACAGCCTTATTTCGTCGAGAGAAGAACAATTTCAGCCAATCCTTGATACTAATGATGATGAATCAATAAATCACTACAGGGATTGAATATGAGTGAAAATGCATGTTGCCTGCTGAAAATGAGTTGAAATCACAAGAAAAGAGTCAATATTATATTTGGGTCTTACAGTGTTCAAACATAACTGCTTGTGCGCAAAACAGCCTTATTTCGTCGAGAGAAGAAGAATTTCAGCCAATCCTTGATACTAATGATGATCAATCAATAAATCACTACAGGGATTGAATATGAGTGAAAATGCATGTTGCCTGCTGAAAATGAGTTGAAATCACAAGAAAAGAGTCAATATTATATTTGGGTCTTACAGTGTTCAAATATGACTGCTGGTGGTCAAAACAGCCTTATTTCGGCGAGAGAAGAACAATTTCAGCCAATCCTTGATACTAATGATGATGAATCAATAAATCACTACAGGGATTGAATATGAGTGAAAATGCATGTTGCCTGCTGAAAATGAGTTGAAATCACAAGAAAAGAGTCAATATTATATTTGGGTCTTACAGTGTTCAAACATGATTGCTGGTGGCCAAAACAGCCTTATTTCGGCGAGAGAAGAACAATTTCAGCCAATCCTTGATATTAATGATGATGAATCAATAAATCACTACAGGGATTGAATATGAGTGAAAATGCATGTTGCCTGCTGAAAATGAGTTGAAATCACAAGAAAAGAGTCAATATTATATTTGGGTCTTACAGTGTTCAAACATGAATGCTTGTGCGCAAAACAGCCTTATTTCGTCGAGAGAAGAAGAATTTCAGCCAATCCTTGATACTAATGATGATGAATCAATAAATCACTACAGGGATTGAATATGAGTGAAAATGCATGTTGCCTGCTGAAAATGAGCTGAAATCACAAGAAAAGAGTCAATATTATATTTGGGTCTTACAGTGTTAAAACATGACTGCTGGTGGCCAAAACAGCCTTATTTCGGCGAGAGAAGAAGAATTTCAGCCAATCCTTGATATTAATGATGATGAATCAATAAATCACTACAGGGATTGAATATGAGTGAAAATGCATGTTGCCTGCTGAAAATGAGTTGAAATCACAAGAAAAGAGTCAATATTATATTTGGGTCTTACAGTGTTCAAATATGACTGCTGGTGGCCAAAACAGCCTTATTTCGGCGAGAGAAGAACAATTTCAGCCAATCCTTGATACTAATGATGATGAATCAATAAATCACTACAGGGATTGAATATGAGTGAAAATGCATGTTGCCTGCTGAAAATGAGTTGAAATCACAAGAAAAGAGTGAATATTATATTTGGGTCTTACAGTGTTCAAATATGACTGCTGGTGGCCAAAACAGCCTTATTTCGTCGAGAGAAGAACAATTTCAGCCAATCCTTGAAACTAATGATGATGAATCAATAAATCACTACAGGGATTGAATATGAGTGAAAATGCATGTTGCCTGCTGAAAATGAGCAGAAATCACAAGAAAAGAGTCAATATTATATTTGGGTCTTACAGTGTTCAAACATGACTGCTGGTGGCCAAAACAGCCTTATTTCGGCGAGAGAAGAACAATTTCAGCCAATCCTTGATACTAATGATGATGAATCAATAAATCACTACAGGGATTGAATATGAGTGAAAATGCATGTTGCCTGCTGAAAATGAGTTGAAATCACAAGAAAAGAGTCAATATTATATTTGGGTCTTACAGTTTTCAAACATGACTGCTGGTGACCAAAACAGCCTTATTTCGGCGAGAGAAGAAGAATTTCAGCCAATCCTTGATATTAATGATGATGAATCAATAAATCACTACAGGGATTGAATATGAGTGAAAATGCATGTTGCCTGCTGAAAATGAGTTGAAATCACAATAAAAGAGTCAATATTATATTTGGGTCTTACAGTGTTCAAACATGACTGCTTGTGCGCAAAACAGCCTTATTTCGTCGAGAGAAGAACAATTTCAGCCAATCCTTGATACTTATGATGATGAATCAATAAATCACTACAGGGATTGAATATGAGTGAAAATGCATGTTTCCTGCTGAAAATCAGTTGAAATCACAAGAAAAGAGTAAAAATGATACTTGGGTCTTACAGTGTTAAAACATGACTGCTGGTGGCCAAAACAGCCTTATTTCGGCAAGAGAAGAAGAATTTCAGCCAATCCTTGATACTAATGATGATGAATCAATAAATCACTACAGGGATTGAATATGAGTGAAAATGCATGTTGCCTGCTGAAAATGAGTTGAAATCACAAGAAAAGAGTCAATATTATATTTGGGTCTTACAGTGTTCAAATATGACTGCTGGTGGCCAAAACAGCCTTATTTCGGCGAGAGAAGAACAATTTCAGCCAATCCTTGATACTAATGATGATGAATCAATAAATCACTACAGGGATTGAATATGAGTGAAAATGCATGTTGCCTGCTGAAAATGAGTTGAAATCACAAGAAAAGAGTCAATATTATATTTGGGTCTTACAGTGTTCAAACATGACTGCTTGTGCGCAAAACAGCCTTATTTCGTCGAGAGAAGAACAATTTCAGCCAATCCTTGATACTAATGATGATGAATCAATAAATCACTACAGGGATTGAATATGAGTGAAAATGCATGTTGCCTGCTGAAAATGAGTTGAAATCACAAGAAAAGAGTCAATATTATATTTGGGTCTTACAGTGTTCAAACATGACTGCTGGTGGCCAAAACAGCCTTATTTCGGCGAGAGAAGAACAATTTCAGCCAATCCTTGATATTAATGATGATGAATCAATAAATCACTACAGGGATTGAATATGAGTGAAAATGCATGTTGCCTGCTGAAAATGAGTTGAAATCACAAGAAAAGAGTCAATATTATATTTGGGTCTTACAGTGTTCAAACATGACTGCTGGTGGCCAAAACAGCCTTATTTCGGCGAGAGAAGAAGAATTTCAGCCAATCCTTGATATTAATGATGATGAATCAATAAATCACTACAGGGATTGAATATGAGTGAAAATGCATGTTGCCTGCTGAAAATGAGTTGAAATCACAAGAAAAGAGTCAATATTATATTTGGGTCTTACAGTGTTCAAACATGACTGCTGGTGGCCAAAACAGCCTTATTTCGGCGAGAGAAGAACAATTTCAGCCAATCCTTGATACTAATGATGATGAATCAATAAATCACTACAGGGATTGAATATGAGTGAAAATGCATGTTGCCTGCTGAAAATGAGTTGAAATCACAAGAAAAGAGTCAATATTATATTTGGGTCTTACAGTGTTCAAACATGACTGCTTGTGCGCAAAACAGCCTTATTTCGTCGAGAGAAGAACAATTTCAGCCAATCCTTGATACTAATGATGATGAATCAATAAATCACTACAGGGATTGAATATGAGTGAAAATGCATGTTGCCTGCTGAAAATGAGTTGAAATCACAAGAAAAGAGTCAATATTATATTTGGGTCTTACAGTGTTCAAACATGACTGCTTGTGCGCAAAACAGCCTTATTTCGGCGAGAGAAGAACAATTTCAGCCAATCCTTGATACTAATGATGATGAATCAATAAATCACTACAGGGATTGAATATGAGTGAAAATGCATGTTGCCTGCTGAAAATGAGTTGAAATCACAAGAAAAGAGTCAATATTATATTTGGGTCTTACAGTGTTCAAACATGACTGCTGGTGGCCAAAACAGCCTTATTTCGGCGAGAGAAGAAGAATTTCAGCCAATCCTTGATATTAATGATGATGAATCAATAAATCACAACAGGGATTGAATATGAGTGAAAATGCATGTTGCCTGCTGAAAATGAGTTGAAATCACAAGAAAAGAGTCAATATTATATTTGGGTCTTATAGTGTTCAAACATGACTGCTTGTGCGCAAAACAGCCTTATTTCGTCGAGAGAAGAACAATTTCAGCCAATCCTTGATACTAATGATGATGAATCAATAAATCACTACAGGGATTGAATATGAGTGAAAATGCATGTTCCTGCTGAAAATCAGTTGAAATCACAAGAAAAGAGTCAATATTATATTTGGGTCTTACAGTGTTCAAATATGACTGCTGGTGGCCAAAACAGCCTTATTTCGGCGAGAGAAGAACAATTTCAGCCAATCCTTGATACTAATGATGATGAATCAATAAATCACTACAGGGATTGAATATGAGTGAAAATGCATGTTGCCTGCTGAAAATGAGTTGAAATCACAAGAAAAGAGTCAATATTATATTTGGGTCTTACAGTGTTCAAACATGACTGCTTGTGCGCAAAACAGCCTTATTTCGTCGAGAGAAGAACAATTTCAGCCAATCCTTGATACTAATGATGATGAATCAATAAATCACTACAGGGATTGAATATGAGTGAAAATGCATGTTGCCTGCTGAAAATGAGCAGAAATCACAAGAAAAGAGTCAATATTATATTTGGGTCTTACAGTTTTCAAACATGACTGCTGGTGGCCAAAACAGCCTTATTTCGGCGAGAGAAGAACAATTTCAGCCAATCCTTGATACTAATGATGATGAATCAATAAATCACTACAGGGATTGAATATGAGTGAAAATGCATGTTGCCTGCTGAAAATGAGTTGAAATCACAAGAAAAGAGTCAATATTATATTTGGGTCTTACAGTTTTCAAACATGACTGCTGGTGACCAAAACAGCCTTATTTCGGCGAGAGAAGAAGAATTTCAGCCAATCCTTGATATTAATGATGATGAATCAATAAATCACTACAGGGATTGAATATGAGTGAAAATGCATGTTGCCTGCTGAAAATGAGTTGAAATCACAATAAAAGAGTCAATATTATATTTGGGTCTTACAGTGTTCAAACGTGACTGCTTGTGCGCAAAACAGCCTTATTTCGTCGAGAGAAGAACAATTTCAGCCAATCCTTGATACTAATGATGATGAATCAATAAATCACTACAGGGATTGAATATGAGTGAAAATGCATGTTTCCTGCTGAAAATCAGTTGAAATCACAAGAAAAGAGTAAAAATGATACTTGGGTCTTACAGTGTTAAAACATGACTGCTGGTGGCCAAAACAGCCTTATTTCGGCGAGAGAAGAAGAATTTCAGCCAATCCTTGATATTAATGATGATGAATCAATAAATCACTACAGGGATTGAATATGAGTGAAAATGCATGTTGCCTGCTGAAAATGAGTTGAAATCACAAGAAAAGAGTCAATATTATATTTGGGTCTTACAGTGTTCAAACATGACTGCTTGTGCGCAAAACAGCCTTATTTCGTCGTGAGAAGAACAATTTCAGCCAATCCTTGATACTAATGATGATGAATCAATAAATCACTACAGGGATTGAATATGAGTGAAAATGCATGTTGCCTGCTGAAAATGAGTTGAAATCACAAGAAAAGAGTCAATATTATATTTGGGTCTTACAGTGTTCAAACATGACTGCTTGTGCGCAAAACAGCCTTATTTCGGCGAGAGAAGAACAATTTCAGCCAATCCTTGATACTAATGATGATGAATCAATAAATCACTACAGGGATTGAATATGAGTGAAAATGCATGTTGCCTGCTGAAAATGAGTTGAAATCACAAGAAAAGAGTCAATATTATATTTGGGTCTTACAGTGTTCAAACATGACTGCTGGTGGCCAAAACAGCCTTATTTCGGCGAGAGAAGAAGAATTTCAGCCAATCCTTGATATTAATGATGATGAATCAATAAATCACTACAGGGATTGAATATGAGTGAAAATGCATGTTGCCTGCTGAAAATGAGTTGAAATCACAAGAAAAGAGTCAATATTATATTTGGGTCTTATAGTGTTCAAACATGACTGCTTGTGCGCAAAACAGCCTTATTTCGTCGAGAGAAGAACAATTTCAGCCAATCCTTGATACTAATGATGATGAATCAATAAATCACTACAGGGATTGAATATGAGTGAAAATGCATGTTCCTGCTGAAAATCAGTTGAAATCACAAGAAAAGAGTCAATATTATATTTGGGTCTTACAGTGTTCAAATATGACTGCTGGTGGCCAAAACAGCCTTATTTCGGCGAGAGAAGAACAATTTCAGCCAATCCTTGATACTAATGATGATGAATCAATAAATCACTACAGGGATTGAATATGAGTGAAAATGCATGTTGCCTGCTGAAAATGAGTTGAAATCACAAGAAAAGAGTCAATATTATATTTGGGTCTTACAGTGTTCAAACATGACTGCTTGTGCGCAAAACAGCCTTATTTCGTCGAGAGAAGAACAATTTCAGCCAATCCTTGATACTAATGATGATGAATCAATAAATCACTACAGGGATTGAATATGAGTGAAAATGCATGTTGCCTGCTGAAAATGAGCAGAAATCACAAGAAAAGAGTCAATATTATATTTGGGTCTTACAGTTTTCAAACATGACTGCTGGTGGCCAAAACAGCCTTATTTCGGCGAGAGAAGAACAATTTCAGCCAATCCTTGATACTAATGATGATGAATCAATAAATCACTACAGGGATTGAATATGAGTGAAAATGCATGTTGCCTGCTGAAAATGAGTTGAAATCACAAGAAAAGAGTCAATATTATATTTGGGTCTTACAGTTTTCAAACATGACTGCTGGTGACCAAAACAGCCTTATTTCGGCGAGAGAAGAAGAATTTCAGCCAATCCTTGATATTAATGATGATGAATCAATAAATCACTACAGGGATTGAATATGAGTGAAAATGCATGTTGCCTGCTGAAAATGAGTTGAAATCACAATAAAAGAGTCAATATTATATTTGGGTCTTACAGTGTTCAAACGTGACTGCTTGTGCGCAAAACAGCCTTATTTCGTCGAGAGAAGAACAATTTCAGCCAATCCTTGATACTAATGATGATGAATCAATAAATCACTACAGGGATTGAATATGAGTGAAAATGCATGTTTCCTGCTGAAAATCAGTTGAAATCACAAGAAAAGAGTAAAAATGATACTTGGGTCTTACAGTGTTAAAACATGACTGCTGGTGGCCAAAACAGCCTTATTTCGGCGAGAGAAGAAGAATTTCAGCCAATCCTTGATATTAATGATGATGAATCAATAAATCACTACAGGGATTGAATATGAGTGAAAATGCATGTTGCCTGCTGAAAATGAGTTGAAATCACAAGAAAAGAGTCAATATTATATTTGGGTCTTACAGTGTTCAAACATGACTGCTTGTGCGCAAAACAGCCTTATTTCGTCGTGAGAAGAACAATTTCAGCCAATCCTTGATACTAATGATGATGAATCAATAAATCACTACAGGGATTGAATATGAGTGAAAATGCATGTTGCCTGCTGAAAATGAGCAGAAATCACAAGAAAAGAGTCAATATTATATTTGGGTCTTACAGTTTTCAAACATGACTGCTGGTGACTAAAACAGCCTTATTTCGGCGAGAGAAGAAGAATTTCAGCCAATCCTTGATATTAATGATGATGAATCAATAAATCACTACAGGGATTGAATATGAGTGAAAATGCATGTTGCCTGCTGAAAATGAGTTGAAATCACAATAAAAGAGTCAATATTATATTTGGGTCTTACAGTGTTCAAACATGACTGCTTGTGCGCAAAACAGCCTTATTTCGTCGAGAGAAGAACAATTTCAGCCAATCCTTGATACTAATGATGATGAATCAATAAATCACTACAGGGATTGAATATGAGTGAAAATGCATGTTTCCTGCTGAAAATCAGTTGAAATCACAAGAAAAGAGTAAAAATGATACTTGGGTCTTACAGTGTTAAAACATGACTGCTGGTGGCCAAAATAGCCTTATTTCGGCAAGAGAAGAAGAATTTCAGCCAATCCTTGATACTAATGATGATGAATCAATAAATCACTACAGGGATTGAATATGAGTGAAAATGCATGTTGCCTGCTGAAAATGAGTTGAAATCACAAGAAAAGAGTCAATATTATATTTGGGTCTTACAGTGTTCAAATATGACTGCTGGTGGCCAAAACAGCCTTATTTCGGCGAGAGAAGAACAATTTCAGCCAATCCTTGATACTAATGATGATGAATCAATAAATCACTACAGGGATTGAATATGAGTGAAAATGCATGTTGCCTGCTGAAAATGAGTTGAAATCACAAGAAAAGAGTCAATATTATATTTGGGTCTTACAGTGTTCAAACATGACTGCTGGTGGCCAAAACAGCCTTATGTCGGCGAGAGAAGAACAATTTCAGCCAATCCTTGATATTAATGATGATGAATCAATAAATCACTACAGGGATTGAATATGAGTGAAAATGCATGTTGCCTGCTGAAAATGAGTTGAAATCACAAGAAAAGAGTCAATATTATATTTGGGTCTTACAGTGTTCAAACATGACTGCTGGTGGCCAAAACAGCCTTATTTCGGCGAGAGAAGAACAATTTCAGCCAATCCTTGATACTAATGATGATGAATCAATAAATCACTACAGGGATTGAATATGAGTGAAAATGCATGTTGCCTGCTGAAAATGAGTTGAAATCACAAGAAAAGAGTCAATATTATATTTGGGTCTTACAGTGTTCAAACATGACTGCTTGTGCGCAAAACAGCCTTATTTCGTCGAGAGAAGAACAATTTCAGCCAATCCTTGATACTAATGATGATGAATCAATAAATCACTACAGGGATTGAATATGAGTGAAAATGCATGTTGCCTGCTGAAAATGAGTTGAAATCACAAGAAAAGAGTCAATATTATATTTGGGTCTTACAGTGTTCAAACATGACTGATTGTGCGCAAAACAGCCTTATTTCGTCGAGAGAAGAAGAATTTCAGCCAATCCTTGATACTAATGATGATGAATCAATAAATCACTACAGGGATTGAATATGAGTGAAAATGCATGTTGCCTGCTGAAAATGAGTTGAAATCACAAGAAAAGAGTCAATATTATATTTGGGTCTTACAGTGTTCAAACATGACTGCTGGTGGCCAAAACAGCCTTATTTCGGCGAGAGAAGAAGAATTTCAGCCAATCCTTGATACTAATGATGATGAATCAATAAATCACTACAGGGATTGAATATGAGTGAAAATGCATGTTGCCTGCTGAAAATGAGTTGAAATCACAAGAAAAGAGTCAATATTATATTTGGGTCTTACAGTGTTCAAACATGACTGCTGGTGGCCAAAACAGCCTTATTTCGTCGAGAGAAGAACAATTTCAGCCAATCCTTGATACTAATTATGATGAATCAATAAATCACTACAGGGATTGAATATGAATGAAAATGCATGTTTCCTGCTGAAAATGAGTTGAAATCACAAGAAAATAGTAAAAATTATTCTTGGGTCTTTATAGTGTTAAAACATGACTGCTTGTGCGCAAAACAGCCTTATTTCGTCGAGAGAAGAACAATTTCAGCCAATCCTTGATACTAATGATGATGAATCAATAAATCACTACAGGGATTGAATATGAGTGAAAATGCATGTTGCCTGCTGAAAATGAGTTGAAATCACAAGAAAAGAGTCAATATTATATTTGGGTCTTACAGTGTTCAAACATGACTGATTGTGCGCAAAACAGCCTTATTTCGTCGAGAGAAGAAGAATTTCAGCCAATCCTTGATACTAATGATGATGAATCAATAAATCACTACAGGGATTGAATATGAGTGAAAATGCATGTTGCCTGCTGAAAATGAGTTGAAATCACAAGAAAAGAGTCAATATTATATTTGGGTCTTACAGTGTTCAAACATGACTGCTGGTGGCCAAAACAGCCTTATTTCGGCGAGAGAAGAAGAATTTCAGCCAATCCTTGATACTAATGATGATGAATCAATAAATCACTACAGGGATTGAATATGAGTGAAAATGCATGTTGCCTGCTGAAAATGAGTTGAAATCACAAGAAAAGAGTCAATATTATATTTGGGTCTTACAGTGTTCAAACATGACTGCTGGTGGCCAAAACAGCCTTATTTCGTCGAGAGAAGAACAATTTCAGCCAATCCTTGATACTAATGATGATGAATCAATAAATCACTACAGGGATTGAATATGAGTGAAAATGCATGTTGCCTGCTGAAAATGAGTTGAAATCACAAGAAAAGAGTCAATATTATATTTGGGTCTTACAGTGTTCAAACATGACTGCTTGTGCGCAAAACAGCCTTATTTCGTCGAGAGAAGAAGAATTTCAGCCAATCCTTGATACTAATGATGATGAATCAATAAATCACTACAGGGATTGAATATGAGTGAAAATGCATGTTGCCTGCTGAAAATGAGTTGAAATCACAAGAAAAGAGTCAATATTATATTTGGGTCTTACAGTGTTCAAATATGACTGCTGGTGGCCAAAACAGCCTTATTTCGGCGAGAGAAGAACAATTTCAGCCAATCCTTGATACTAATGATGATGAATCAATAAATCACTACAGGGATTGAATATGAGTGAAAATGCATGTTGCCTGCTGAAAATGAGTTGAAATCACAAGAAAAGAGTAAAAATGATACTTGGGTCTTACAGTGTTAAAACATGACTGCTGGTGGCCAAAACAGCCTTATTTCGGCGAGAGAAGAACAATTTCAGCCAATCCTTGATACTAATGATGATGAATCAATAAATCACTACAGGGATTGAATATGAGTGAAAATGCATGTTCCTGCTGAAAATCAGTTGAAATCACAAGAAAAGAGTCAATATTATATTTGGGTCTTACAGTGTTCAAATATGACTGCTGGTGGCCAAAACAGCCTTATTTCGGCGAGAGAAGAACAATTTCAGCCAATCCTTGATACTAATGATGATGAATCAATAAATCACTACAGGGATTGAATATGAGTG